>NC_056743.1:652752638-652902176 GCF_019279795.1 Protopterus annectens
GGTAGTCTAGTGGGCTTTAACCTTCTGGGGGAGAACTGTGTTTTGAGATTTACAGATGTAGGTTATGCAATCTGAAAGCCATTTTGATAGTGTCACTTTAGAAACTGAGGTACGTTTTTTGAATCTGAGAAAGATATAAATAGCTGGTCAGATTTTCTGAAGTTCTTAGTCCTGTGTAAATAGAAGTGTAATTGCCTATGCACATCTAGCTGATGCAACATGTATTCCGCCTTATTTTCATAATTTGGGTAAAATACTGGAAGCTCTACAGATTGGTTCAAATTAAACTCTGAACAAACTTTTGGCAAAAAGGAAGGGTTTGTTCTTAAGGATACCCTGTCCTTGTGTAAAAGCAAATAGTGTGACTTTATTGACAAATCTTGTAGCTCTGACACTCTTCTGGCAGAGGTAATAGCTACCGAGATGATGCTGGCTCAAAATGGGGAAAAAATAAATGGAATAGGACAAAATGTAAGTCCCATGGTGACAGGGGGTCTCTGATAGGAGGTTGTAGTAATAGAGTGCCTTTTAGGAATGCTTTGCACAGCCTATGAGACATTACATTGAGACCAGATTCACCGATATGGAAACTAGAAATTGCTTCTAGCTGGACTCTTATGGTAGCTGCAGCTGCACCCTCATCGAATAATTTTGCTAGAAACTCTAGAACAGAAGTGACTGGGGCAGTAAAGGGATCAAGATGGCTATGAGAAGCCCATAAAGAGAATCATTTCCATTTGCTTCCATATATCTTTCTTGCTGAAGCCTTATGAGAAGAAATTAGGATGTGTTTCACTGATGAAGAAAGGTTAGGTAACCTCGCTATGGTTGGAATAGGAACAGCCAAGCTGTCGATTTGAGGGACTGAAGAGAAGGGTGGAGCTTTCCTGATGTATGAGACAGGAGGTCTGTAACTGGGTTCAGAATCCAAGACTCCTCCCAAAGATGAGGCCACAGGAAGGAGAACCAGATTTGATGAGGCCATTATGGGGCGATGAGTATCAAGTGTCTTCCCAAGCAATTGGTTTTCTGATGAATGTTGGGTATCAACTAAAAAGGAGGAAAGGCATAGATGAGAACCAAGGGCCAATCATGCACAAGTGCATCCATTGGTGACTCTCCCGGAGGGGGGATAAGGGCAAAGTAGTTGCTGCATTTGGCATTCATGGACGTCACATAAAGGTTGCAGCAAGGCTGGCCTCATTTGTGGAAAATCTTTTCTGCTACCTCCTGTTTTAGGGACCACTTGTGAGGCAACACAATCGCTCTGCTGAGTCTCTCCACTATCACGTTGGATTTCCGTAGGATGTGCGTTGCTATCAGAAAACATTGGGAAGAGATCACCCACTGTCATACTCTCAGGATCTCTCAACAAAGCGGGTAAGATCTTGATCCTCCTTGTTTGTTTATGTACCATACAACTGACATGTTTGTCTGTATTGCTATCATTTCTAGTGGAAGAGAGTCCTGGAATGCTTGCAATGCTAGAAGTACCGCTTTCATCTCTAGGACATTGATGTGCAAATGGGCCTTGTGATCCTGCCAGGTGCCTTGGACTGTCTTTCCTAGATAATGCTCCCCCCACCCAATCTGAGAGGCGTCTGTGGTCATTGGTTGAGGAAGTACAAATGGTCTGCCTACTGTCACATGGGTGGAGTAAAGCCACCAACGAAGGTCTTTTTTGCAAGTTTCTTTTATTATTATTTTGTGGGACATCAGCAATTCCTGCATCGACTACTGAGTTGAAAGTAGGCACTGTAGAATTCTCATGTGTAGGAGTGCTAAGGGAATTTCAGTTATTGCTGCTGCCATGGTCACCAAAACTTTTAGGACTATTCTTGCTTGCACTTTTTTCCTTGAAAGAAGATTTAACACCTGATGTCGAAGAACTTAACTCTTTCTGGAAGAAGTCTGGCCATTCTATTTTTTTAATCCAATTCTGCCCCTATAAATACAACATGCTGAGAAGGCTGCAAGGCAGATTTCTCGTAGTTTATTGTAATTCCAAGTTGACAGCAGAGCTGCAAGGTGGTGTCTCTTGCTTTTATTAGTAGATGCTCAGTGGTAGTGGTTAGGAGCCAATCGTCTAAGTATGGAAACACCCAGAATAATAGGTGCCTCAGGTGAACTGTGACTACTGCCATACATTTGTTGAACACTCTGGGGGCTGTAGTAAGACCAAAGGGTAGAGCTTGAAACTGGTAGTGAATGGCTCCCAGCCAAAAACACAGATGTCTCCTGGATCACCTGTCCATTTTTATGTGGTAGTACACATCCTGGATGTCTACTGAGCACATCCAATTGTCTTGTGCCAGAAAAGGGAGTATAGACTGCAGTGTTACCATCCAGAACTTGGACTTTCTTACTGATTTGTTTAGATTGCTGAGATCCAGAATTGGTCTCCAGTCCCCTGTTTTCTTTGGAACTAAAAAGAATCTTGAGTATGTTCAAGATCCTATTTGGTCTGTGGGGACTATTTGGATGACTCTTTTGTCTAGCAACTTTTGAATTTTTAATGTTGCTTGTTCCCTTTGACTGGATGGAACATCTGGGATCCTTTTATGTTTGGGACAGAGAAGGAAAAGGGTATGGCATAACCTCTGGATATGATGCTTTGTACCCATTTGTCATTTGTTATTTGTTGCCAAGCTTCTGGGTACAAAGATAAGTGGCGCCTGACTGCTTCCAGACAGGTGGACCTCCTTTCAGGAGCACTGAAAGGGCTTACCAAAGAAAGATTCTCTTTCACACTAATTCTGTAGACCCCCACTGCCATGTAGCTGATGTCCTCTATTACCACTTCCCCCTCTGCCCCTGGGGGAAGATTCACCACGTGTGTCCTGGGAAGTTCTCTGAGATTTTCAAAACCACATCTTTCAACTTTCTTTCTGACCTCTGGGATATGGTCTGGTAGGTAGGGAAAAATGGACTCCTACAGCAGACAGCCTCTTTCCTTCATGTTCACACCTGGTTAATGTGTCTTTGACTTTGGGCCTGAAGAGAGCCATAGAATGGGACATTCAGAAAGGAAGATTTAAAAGGTTCCACAAAGTCACATAAGCACATCCAGGAATGTCTCCTTAAAGAAATTCCTGAACCCGCTGCTCTACTCACTCCATCTGCTGCATAAGAGATCAGCCTCATGGAGGAGTTGATGACTGAATTTAAGGTAGAGAGCTGAGAGGAGACTTCATCTGCAACCCCATCAGCTACCGAACCTTAGGGAGTATCTCTTAGCTCTTTCTGGAGGTCTGTAATCTTGTAAAATAGGTAGGGTAGTTCAATGATCTGAGGGTAAAAGTTGCTGAAGAAAAAATGTGCTTTCCATATCTGTCCATCATACCAGACTCTTTGTTCGGTGGATGAACAGACAAAGATGTCTCAGAGAGTTCCTTCTTGGTGGCTGCTGCTACCAACATAGCATCTACTGGGACTCCATTGGTCAGGAAAGTTTTGTCAGCTGGGGACTGAATAAACTTATTTGGCCTCCTAGGATCAGGTTCCACTGAACCTTGAGACTCCCACACCTTTCGAGAAACTAGGTGTATCAGTTCTTCGAAAGGTGGAGACACCCAAGTGGAGGAAGGTTGAGATCCAAAGTCCTTCAGGAGTACAGACTCCTCTGCTGAAGGGTTTGTGGGCTTCCAGCCACCTCTCTGCTTAATTATTTCTAGGATGTCTCCAAAGGAGACATCATCAGGAGGTGACCGTGGGTACTCCTCAGCTTCATCGTGGCCCGTATCAGAAGTGATGGACTCCTGTGGGGAATCTAAATGTTTCCTCTTACATAACCTCTTCTGAGGGACCTCCTCAGAGGGGTACTCTGGAGAGGTTTCAGAAGAGTGGGGTGCCCTGTGGGGCATCCTGAGGCCTAGATTCTTTGCATGCCTGTGGAAGCAAGGATACAGAGGCAGACACCGGTGCTTTAGGGGGAAGAACATCCGGAGATCATAGTGGAGACAGTACTCTCCTCATTACCTCAAAGCCCCCCCCCCGATTCAAGGAAGCCCCTGTATTGGAAGAAGCCAAGGGAATTCCTGGAACCAAGGACAATGGGCCTGAGGCTGAGGTAGGAGCTAAGCTCACCCAAGCTGATGCCCTGAGAGGCAACATCGGATCTGACAATTGTCCGATCCAACTCGTCTCCCCAGACCCAACCGGAGAGTGTCGGTGCCTAGACTCCTTGAGTTCCAATAAAGCCGAGGATGTCGGAGCAATGATTGGGGCCGAAGATGCCAATATAGGTCTCAGCTATGAAGTTACCACCAGTAACAGCTCCAGACAGTTCAACTCCGAAGTCTGAGAACAGATCAGAGGAGGAATCGGAGCAGAAAGGGAGGATGCAGTTGGATCCGAATCCCTCGGGTTGGATCCAGTAATAATTTCACCAGCACCAGAGTCCTTAATAGCCTTTGTACCACTCATCCACATCATCATCAGACAGGTTCCTGGTAGACCGAATCAAGGAGGCTGTTGATTTAGAAGGCTGCAGAATGGGTAACATGAGGGTCGGAGAGAATGGCTCCAAGACTGGGGACAGGCTCCAAATTTCAAATTCCTATGGCACTGAAACTGATGGTGTTGGGGCCGATGGCTTTTCAGATCCAGTGATCTTTGGATCTGGAGATGAAATATTGCCATTTTTTAGATGGCTCCAATGGAGCACTAGAAAAAGAAGATCTCTTCTCTGCTTTGTCAGATATTGAGGAAGGAGACTTTTGTAATTTAGAAGACCCCGGACCTTCTTGAATAGCCTCTGAGAAGGGGGAATTTGACAATCCTCTTAAAATAAGCTTGTTTTTCCTCTTCAGGAGAGCTCTGCAGTTAAAAGAATGGCAAATAGAGCAAGACTCCTGGAGATGGACAGCTCCCAGACAATAGACACAGATAGTGTGTTGGTCAGTCAATGACATTTTTTGTGCGCAATCCTCACATTTCTTAAAACCAGATGGTTTTGAATCCTTGAAAGACATTTTTGAAGGAAAAAACAATGTATATATAAGAATTTTTTTTAACAACAACAACAATACTAACAACAAAAAATAAAGTTTTTAAAAGGGAGGCACAGTCCTCTAAGTTAAACAGACTATGCTCAAAGGACAGAAGAGAAAGGGAAGGGAGAAAGCCCTCTAACTAAAATGGGCTAATGGGAAGACAGCTGTCTAATTTAATGAACTGTCTGTCACAAACAACAGGATTTTAAGTGGAGGGGTATGAGCGAAAGAGTTCTCTAACTTAAACGGGCTATAGAAGTTTACGGAAAGCCAGGAGAGGGAGAATAAAGCCCAATGAAAGATGACAGCCAACCAGCAGAAAAAACAGATAAAGGAGGCAGATACTATTTAGCACAACAGACTACAACTATGTAATGCTAGTATAACAAATACAACAAAGGTTTAAACAGTGAGAGGTAAATAAAGATTATACTTAGCTAGAGCTAGCAGAATGAGCACCCGATATTTTCGCGGCAAACAAGATCTGGGAGACATTCCTAGAGCATGCTAGGATAGGGTTTTTAGCCACGAGCTAGTGGAAGACCAAGACCTTGCATATAAGGTTGAGTTAGAACCGAGGATCGGATCTGAACCCATCCTAGTAAGAATGAAGATGAGATCAGACAACAACACATCTACCGTTTAGCCTATGCCCTTTAAGAAACAAACCTTAACAAGGATTTTGCTAGGAAGACCTCAGTCTAGGTTTCCACCCAAAAGAGTTTGTGTTTCTGTACAGCATACCTTTCCAACACTGAAAAAAAGTCTGAAGTGACAGGCTTGAAACAAAAAAAGAAGTAGTTCGAAAAATAACATTTTACAAAATATATAATTTATAATCCATCACTTTTTTTAATTCTAGCACATCTCAGTGAATAAAATAAGTAAATTATATTTAAAGGGCATACATCAAGGCATACAAAGAACATGCCCAGTTATATCCATATAGCAAATTAGGCTGGTATTCAGAAAAGCTTCTTAGAATTTCCTGCTATTGAGGTTTCCTGCAGGTGAAGGCCTCAGAGCAGAGGGTGGTCTCACCTCAGAGCTGCATGGTCATACAGCATTCCTGGGGAATGGCTAATGCTAACTAGCCATGTGCTCTCCCCAGAAATGTCAGCGGCTCTGAAGTTATGCTATTCAGAGAATTGTTTAGCTATGTAAATGCCCAAGGGTCAAAAGATGTTGGTCATCTATTCACTCCTATGGAAGTCACTGCAGTGCTAGTAAATTCAGTGAAGACATGAGATGTAGGATGGGGAGTGTTAGCTTATGTATATGGATATGTACATATGTTTCTCTAGATAGATGAATGAAAGTGCATGAATATGTGTGTGTGTGTGTGTGTGTGTGTGTGTGTGTGTGCGCGCGTGTGTGTATGTATGCACATCTGCTTGGTAGTTGCACTAAAGGGAAATAAGTAAGGAATTGAGGATCTGTATGTGTGTGTGTGTGTGTGTGTGTGTGTGTGTGTGTGTGTGTGTGTGTGTGTGTGCGTGTGTGCATGTACTTGGGTGAATGCATGAGGATTTCCATGACTTTGGGAGACTGCTGGGAGCTTGCTTGTTAATGGGAAGATGTGAGTGTAGGGAGAGCATCTGACAATGTGATACCTGTACTTCTGAGCAGAACATGACTACCATCTAGTCTGATAGAACTAGTGTTAGGTAGAGTGTTTCAGAAATATGATAATGGGCCCATAATGAGGTCTTTCTCATGACAGCTCTGAACTGCATTTTCTCACAGTTGCAGTAACTGACCTACTGGTCATAGCCCATTACTGTAAACAGTGATCCCCTTTCTAAATTCAAAGTTGTTTCAGGTTTCAACCTTCTGTTACTTAAGAAGTTAACTTGTGTGTTTTCTGCCACTCCACATAGAGCTATCGGAGAAGGAGCACTGACTAAAACTCTGATCTGTGATATATAACAATAAATAGACTGTTTTTAGCTAGTTTTTTACTAGTTATTGGTTATTCTGGATATTGATAGCACTTTTATTGTCTACTGCATACTTTATTACTGTATTTATAGCTTTTGGCTCACTGCCTGGAGTGTTTTCTGCCTAAAAAGTTTCCATATTTAAGATTGTGCTTCTGAGCCTAGTTGTTTGTTAGAGGCTGTGTTCTCAGCTTATTTTCCAGACCATTGTAGTTAGCAAAAACCATCCCCCACCACAGTGAGAGTGTAGTGTTTGTGGTCATTGCTAGTTGGGGTTGCCAGGGCTACGGCTTGGAAAAAGCACCTCATTGGTTCTTTTGAGCTTTTTTTAAAGCTGTTTCAGTTTTCAACCTTTTGTTACTTAAGAAGTTAACTTGAGTGTTTTCTGCCATTCCACACAGAGCTATCAGGAGAAGGAGCACTGATTAAAACTCTGATCTGTGATATATAACAATAAGTAGATTTCTTTTTTGCTTATTTTAACCAAAAACAAAAAAGCAAAAGAAAATACTATCTTGTTTGCTCGTTTCCCGCCTTTCCTAGCTAGTATAGTCCAGATCCAGGCTTTGCTGGTTTCAGGACTTTGTTTTCTGTATTCAGAGCTACCCAGACCTTGCTGTGGTAGGGGGAAGTCCTACTGCTTACCAATGGGAGTGGTGAGCATTGTACTGCCTATCTAACACTAGAGGAGTGGTTTCCAGCTCTAAAATTGTAATTTTATTAGCCATTTTGGGCTGATTTCTATCCCTTTCAACTTTCTGGCTTAAAAATGTGTGTGTTTGCACATTTTTCACATCGTGCAGCAGCGCGGAGCTACAGTTAAACTATTCCAAGTGCCAGAAAGTCTGCTCTTCAAACTTTCCCTTAGAACTAGCTGGTTTCTCAGTAGTAGCACTAAAATCTGAACCCCTGTGACTAGCACTTGCTCTAGAACCTGCTTGAAAGCACTAGGAAGACTTAAACTGATACAAGCACTCAACTCTCTGTGTTAATAAGGAGAAATTAATCGTAGGCACTAAACAGCCTATAATTGCAAAGTACCTTGCAAAAGTAAGGGAAAACAGCTCTTGTACTTTACAAAAAAAGCCCCTAAACAGGCAGGGTCAGCTTCCGGTGATTTCTCCTGTCCACCTGGTGAATCTGGGCATACTGGGGCAATGCAGCAACTGCCTCATGTACACAGACAACCCTCTCCTCCTACCACCCAACACTACAAACTGCGAGAGATGCACTTACATAGCCAAACTGGAAGCAAAGCTCTCTCCAGCCAAGATTGTGCTAGACAGTCAAGAGGAGATGGTTAATACCTGTACTACACCTCAAGCAACACATAGCTCTTCAAAACACACACCATCAACACCCACACATAGCAACACTAAACCCACATATGCGGAGGCTCTTAACATTAACCTGCCCAAGCAACAAGGACCTCTGAAGCTGAAACGCAAACAAACACCAGTCACAACCAAAGTGACACATAGATCACAACACCAGTGTGCCACCCAACAGCAGGCCTTAAGGCAAGACAACGTACCCAACACTTTAGTCATAGGTGACTCTATAGTCAGGCACACTGATGTCCCACTCACCAGGTTGAACAAGGAGAAAATTACAGTCAGCTGCCTGTCGGGTGCCAGGATCTGCCACATAACACATGCACTCAAGTCACTCCACAACAAGTACAAATATGACTCTGTTATTGTCCTTGTTGGAGTGAATGATTTGAGACATACCTCCCTGGACTACATGAAAAGAGACATGGAAGAGTTCTCGGATCATGTGGCCCAGGCAGGTATGACCCTAGCCTTGAGTAACATACTGGCTTCGCCCAGAATGATACCACAGTATAAGGACAAAATGATTGATTTCAACAATTGGCTAAGCTTCTGTTGTCATTTAAAGGGGATCCAGTATCTGTCTGCCTGGGACGACATGATCAACAAACCACGATGCTTTGCCAGAGATGGTCTGCACCTGTCACCTCTGAGATTCAGGTTACTGGCTAAAGCTCTTGCCACCTCTACAGTGCCATTTTTAGGCAAGGTTCAAAGGACAAAACCACCACTGTAACAGATACAAGTATGCAAAATCTGAAGGTAATGCTACTCAATGCTACAAGTCTAAACCTCAAAATACACTCTCTTGAGGCACTCCTAAAAATGGAGAACATCGATATCTGTGCAGTAATTGAGACCTGGTTCAAGGCTCCAGGGAGCACCCCTGCAATACCAGGCTACAACTCTTACCACACTTTTCAACCACCAAACCAAGACCGAAACACTAAAGGTGGAGGAGTGTCCATATTCATCAAGGATATTCACACCTCCAGGCTAGTTATCCAACACAATACATCTGAAATTCTCCAGGTGCAACTAACACTAGGTAAGACTGCAATCCAAATTGTTGCTTGCTACAGATGCTCCACCATGCCCCAAGATTCTCACTACACCTTTCTAAACATACTGGAAAATATTAAGATACAGCCAAACACCCTCCTAATACTGGGTGATTTCAACTACCCTGCCATTAACTGGGAAAACTACTCGGGTACCAACACCTTTTCCCAACGGTTCTTGGAATATATAAATTCCAATGCCCTGGATCAACTAATCCATTGTCCCACCAGGAGCTCCAATATCCTAGACCTGGTCATTACCAACATGGGAAATAGATGCTCCACACCAGTGGTCACCCCCTCATTGGTCAGGTCTGACCATAAGCTAATCACCCTTGACATCTACATCCCACCCCCATCCCCCAGTAAGGAAACCTCCATAAAACAACTTCTCCAAAGCCAAATTCATGCTACTCAAGTCAGAAGTGGCAAACTTCATGATACCCATGCAGATGGGAGCTGAAAGTTTGACTGCTGAATCCTACACTAAGGCACTGTGCAAGCACATCCACTTGTGCATGAATCGTGCCATCCCAGATAAAACCAAGATGCTCTCCTCCAAAAAAGCAAGCCGATCTGGTGGTCCCCTGCCATAAACAAACTATACAACAGAAGGAAGAAACTGTTGCGGAAAAGAGGAAAATCCCAGGATGCAAAAAACTCCCTTACCAACCTCAGTAAGAAGCTGAGATCCCTCATAAAATCCTCCAAAGCTAGTTACAAAAATAAAATTGCCAAAGATTCCAAAGACAACCACAAGGCATTCTATAGTTATGTCAAGAATCTAAATGGCAATGCTCAGATCTGCTCTGAGCTACAACAGAATGGCATTAAATATACTGATCCCAAGTATATTGCCAATATTCTGGCAGATCGATTTAGCGGCAGCTCTACCCCCCTCTCACCCCCTAATGGGCCCATCTCAATACCAAAAGATTGCCAAATTCCAGTAATGACAGCCACACAGGTAGAAACCGCACTCTCCAAAGCTAAGAATACAGCATCCATGGGACCAGATGACATCCCAGGCTGTGTACTACATAAACTACAAAATGAACTGGCACCTCACCTAAGTGTCATGTTTAATCATAGCCTCATCTCAGACTTTGTGCCAATTGAGTGGCACACAGCTACAGTTATCCCACTCCACAAGGGGGGATACACCTTGGATATCGGGAACAACTGTTCCATCAGTCTGACAAGCCTGATCTGCAAGGGCATGGAACGCATTATCATGGAACTTATAAACAAAGATATTGGCACCCTTCAAACACTGGACCCCACCCAGTTTGGGTTCGTGAAGGGCTGATCTTGTCTCCTGAACCTGACTGACTTCTTTGAATCAGTCTCCAGAGCTGTGAACAAGGATAAGGGAGTCCACACAGCATATCAGGACCTCGCCAAGGCCTTAGACACCATCCCCCACTCTGAAATCATAGATAAACTTACTATGCTGGGCATAAATCCCTACGTCACTCGATGGGTTGCCAACTGGCTTACTAACAGAACCCAGACTGTAAAAGTAGCCGACTCCAAATCCAGCTCCAGACAAGTGACAAGTGGAGTACCTCAGGGCTCAGTCCTGGGGCCGCTCTTGTTTGGCATCTACTTCTCTGAAGTACAGGCCAACACTAAGGGACTCTGGCTAACAAAGTTCGCAGATGACTGCAAACTGGGAGCCATTATTGAATCCCCAAATAATGTGGCTATTCTACAAAAGGGCCTTACAGAAACAGATGCTTGGTGCCAGAGCCATGGGTTCTAGCTTAATGCCAAGAAATGTATAGTTATCCTCTTTGGGAAAAACCATGTACCCATGAATTACCACACAGGTGGCAGTACACTAAACACCGAAAGTGTGATGAGAGACTTAAGGACACAGGTGGACAGTGGTCTCACCTTCAATAACCACATCAACACAACAGTCAAGAAATACTTCTATGTGGCACACCTCATCACTAAGGGCTTTTCATCCAGAAAAAAGGAGGTCATTGTCCCACTGTATTCATCCGTCACTAGACCCATTATAGAGTACAACGCTCTGTTTGGTATGTATCTCTGAAGACATCTGCAACAGCTGGAAAGGCTGCAGAAATACCTCACTAACAGAATCACAGGCCTAAAGCAGATGCCCTACACTGACCACCTTAAAAAATTCTATCTATACTCTGTCGCATATCGTCTACTCAGAGGTGATCTCTGCTTAACATACAAGGCCATGTCAAACCCAGAGCTGTTGGACATGCTACACTTAAAGAAATCCCAATCCTTCAGAGCCACATGCTCCAGGGATCTAAACCTTGTAATCACAATAAACAAAACATGCTGGAGGGATAGGTTCCTGACACAGAGACTCCCCAGACTCTGGAATGGACTGGTCATACATGTCAAGCAGAGAGCCTCTTTGGCCCTCTTCAAAAGGAACCTTAACGATTGGATGGGAGAAATGAAATTCACCCTGGGGATCACGCCAGTCACCCTGCTAGACAGGGGTCCAGGGAAGTAAATAGTGTGGGAAGAAATAGCCTGAGAATTGTTATGGTTAGGCTTGTAAAGGCCATAGGGCCAATAGCCTTGTCATCACAATGAACAAAACATGCTGGAGGGTAGGTTCCTTACCCAGAGACTCCCCATACTCTGGAATAGACTGCCCATACATGTCAAGCAGAATTTCGAAGCTTAAAACTTCAAATCTAATATGATCAAAGATCATATGTTCAAAGTTTTAAAACTTCAAAATCCTAAATGGAGATCAGCATACAGCGCGGACCGAGAGATTTCCATTGTCCTCACTGTAGTGCAATCTCAGAGTTGGTATAGTTAAGTTGTTGGGGGGGAGTGAGGGGTGCAGTTTGTCATGTGTTGGGTGGTGTTTCGGGGGGGGGATTTCACAATTTTGAGATTCTGAACTCGAGATTTTGGTATTTCGAAATTGTGAATGTAACCCTTATATATATATATATATATATATATATAAATATATATTATATACATACATATATATATATATATATAAATATATATATATGTATACATATATATATATATATATATATATATATATATATATAAATATAGACGTATATATTTACATTTGTTAACCGGGAAAGTCCAACTGGATACAAATCCATTTTCAGTGGAGGCCCGGGGAGAAAAGCTCCAGAAATACATTTTTAAACAAATATAATTAATAAGTATAATACTAACAACTCAAATATTAAAGAATATATACAAAGATAACAAGAGATATTAAGAGAAAAATTGCATTGTTAGGAAGTAAGGAAAAAGAAGTAGCAAACTATGTGGGTAGAGATGTCAGTAGAAATGAGGACAGAAAAAAAAAAAATATCTATATATATATATATATATATATATATATATATATATATATATATATATATAATATATATATATATATCTATATATATATATATATATATATATATATATATAAAAGTAAGGAGCTGCTTAGAGAGGTATGCTGAGGGACATTAACCAGGGCAAGTGCAGGAACATAACCAGTGGATGGTGAAATAATGTTTTGCTGCAATTTTAAACTTTGTTAGAGAGGATTCTAGGGTTATGGCAGGAGGGAGTGAGTTCCAAGTTTTTGCTATGTAGTTGGAGAATACTGAATCACCAGCATAATTGCAGGATTTAGAGGTCTTGAACATTAGTTTGTCATTAGAACTGGTACTGGTGTGAGGGATAACTATTGGCTGTATTCCTGGTACTCTGGTTGGTAAAGTATTCTATGGGCTAAAGTAAGCTGATTATAGAGAAGTAGATTTGGGAACTTGAGCCATTTTAGTAGTTTCAGATTTTGACAGTGATGTGCATGATAGGTAGATCCTACAATAAATCTGGCGATATGGTTGTAACAGATGGTTAACTTATTTAGTTTGTTTTTTGAGAGGTTAGTGAGAATGGGGAAGGCATATAGGAGAGAGGAGAGTAGGTGGGTGCGTGCTGTGTTGGTTCTGGCTAAAGGGGTTAAGAAAAGTTTGCTTCTGTAGAGAGAGCCCAGATTTTTATTGGTGTCTTTAATTATTTGGTTAACATGTATGTCAAATTTCAGATTGTTGTCAATTAGTACCCCAAGTAGTTTTGTGTGGCTATCAGGGGATATCATGGTACTGTTGTTGGATATGATACTGAAAGTGACCTGAGATCAACAACAGGTTGGGGAGAACATCAATAGCTTGGTTTTATTAGCATTTAGTAGAAGATGCCTGATAGAAAACCAGTTTACTACTAAGTTAAATGTTTTCTGGGTCAGGGATTGGAGTTCTGGGAGGGAATTGACTGAGCATACCAATGTAGAGTTGTCTGCATATTGTATACATGTAGCTTCAGGGGTAGCTGACTGTAAATCATTAACAAAGATTGAGAATAATAGAGGACCTAATATAGAACCTTGTGGAAATCCTAATAATATAAGTAGAAGGGTGGATAGTTTGTTTTTCCAGATCACTGCCTGATGTCTACCTTGGAGGTAATTTTGAAACCAGTTGATAGTTTGGTTTTGTAGGGAAAGTTTTTGAAGAGAGGGTAATAGTTTGTTATGACTGACCATATCAAAAGCTTTAAAAAGGTCTAAAAAGAGTGCTGATGAGATTTTGCCATTATTCCTATTCTGGTTGATGGAGTTAGTGAATGATAACAATGCTGTTGTGGTGCTATGATAGGGTCTAAAGCCATGTTGTGAGTTTGTGAGAAGTTTGTTCTAAATTAGGTAGTACATGAGCTGGCTATGAATACACTTTTCTATTTTGGCTAATGATGAGAGGATGGCTATAGGCCTATAATTGGATAACTCTAGAGAGTTTCCACCTTTATGGAGTGGTATGACATGTGATACCTTCCAAATGCTGGGAATGGTGGTTTCTGTGATTGTCCTATTTATTAAGATGGAGATAGGGATAGCAATAACATCAGCTGCCAGTTGTAAGTATTCAGCTGGGAGCCAGTCTGCAGCCAGGGCAGTTGGTTTAAGTTTAGTCAAGAGCTTCCTAATGTAACTGGTGGGGACTGGTTGTAAGCTAAAGGTAATGTTTTCATTGGTGACTGTTAGGTCCAGACCATCAGTAGAGGTGTCTGTATGTTGTTTGGCAAGGGTGTGTATGGTGTCAGTAAAATATTTATTGAAAGTGTCTGGTAGATCATCAGTTTTAGTTCCTTCAGGAGTGGAGGGGGTAGGTGTGGTAACTTTACCAGGTCTTAGTATTTTATTTATTCCTGCCCAAAACTTTTGTGGTTGATTTTGATGCTTGATTAGTAAGTTATGGAAATAGTCTCTTTTGTCTTTTAGAATGGATCTCTTTGTGTCATTCCTAAGTTGCTTGTAGTTGACCTGGTCTATAACAGATTTGGTAGTTCTCCATTTGGCGAAAAACAAAAAGACAGCTTGGAAACACCAAAGCAAATTCTCTCTCAGTTTAATTCTCTTTCAGTTTAATGAAGTGCTTTTCGTCTTGCACATGTGGCAAGACTTCATCAGAAACTGAACAAACTTCAACACAAACAATATATACACACCCTTTTGGTCACATGACACTTCTAATTAAAATCTTGTGTCTTAAAGGCACATCTGCATTATTGCTACTTAAAACATGTTTTAAAAACAAATATGACTGACAATTTTTTAGAACATCTCAACCATTCCCTTCCTTCAGAATTTTTAATGGTAATATAAACATATATACAAACATACATATACTAACAATACTATATCTCAAATTATTGTGTTGACTCTCAAAATATAATATTACTTAGTTAACTAAGAAGTCAGAAACTTACATATCCGAGTCAAAAGAAGTCAGATATCACAAATATGAACGCATTTTATAAAAATACATACACACATTAACGTTTAAGATTTTTCAACTTCAGTATACTGTTTAAATATATGTCTTTTTTGTTTTTCGCTAGTTTGATTTACTTTGGTTCCTGTCTGTTGGAGTTCTCCATTTGGACCAGGCTGAGTTTCTTTCTGAAATTTTTATTTTGGTATTTTTGGTAAGCCAAGGTGCTGGCTTAGGTTTGGGTCTGGATGTACATGGGGGTGCATGTGAGTTTAGGATGGAGAGAAAGGTAGAGCTTCATCTGCTGGCAGCTGGCAGAGTATAGACGAGTTACAACTAATTAGATCAGATTGGAAGCTGAAGGAGTTAAAATACTTTTTATTCCTGATTGTCTGATAAATGGGCTGATGGATCTTATTAGTTTTGGTTTTATGATAAAGATGGGGAGGTGATCACTTAAGTCACCTGGGAAGGTTTGGGAGATATAGTTATGAGGTTGTTGGTTAGAGAGTATCCAGTCTAGGACACTTCCATTGTTCTTATTTTTATTGAGTCTAGTAGGAGATTTTATTAGTTGAAAGAACCCATGTAGGTTAATGCGATTGGATGGTGATTGAGCATAACACAGATTCCAATCTATATTGAAATCCCCTAGAATAATAGTTTCTTGGGGATTAGAGTAAGATAGTTCAATGAGAATGGCTTCTAAGGTAGCTATATTATTACCTGGGGGAATATATCCACAGACAATATTGATATGCTTCCTGTTATTCATTTTAATTTTGGCAGTTAAGATCTCTGCATTATTGTGTGAGGGAAGGTCATGGATTACTTTGGTCATGTCCAGGGTGTTTTTATATATAAGCGCTACCCCTACACCCTTTTTCAGTAAACGACCAACCTGAGAATGTTGTAGTCTGGAGGGCGAATTCCATTGTCTGCTATGGTTGGTTTTAACCAGGTTTCAGAAAAACCAATAATGCCTGAGTTGTGTGTAGCTATAAGAGCATGTAATTCCTGTAGTTTATTTTTTATGCTTCTAATGTTTCGATGAATGACTAAGAGAATTGATAAGGATCTATGCTGGAGGTGGGTGGGGATGGAGGAAGAGTTGGTTCTGCAGGTGTTAATTAGTGGTCCTGGGTTAGGGTGAATGTCTCCATCCTTTAGTATTTTAGCCTGGATACTTGCAATTAGTTTGGTAGTTTAAGAAATACATGTTGATAGTGTTTAGATTTGGCAGAGATAGGAAAATCTTTGGTTTTATTTGTGAGACTGATAAAAGGTTTCTTGTAAATTGAACTATTGAGGTTTAATTTATATGGGAGTGTGCAACTTGGTAGGGTAGTTGTGATACAGTCTTTAGGGTAGTCATACCTGAGGACGTATAGATCTTCATAGATGGTTTGATAGTATGCAGATAGTAGGATTGGGAGGAGTAAAAGTAGTGTTTGATGGAATAGAGGAATATAAATACACACACCATGTAAATCTCTAATGCTTAATGCTTACCACCAAAGGGCAAACTCTGGAGATACAACAGCAAAGAAGTGGTAAAAAAACTCTGTATAGCCTCCAGGCTGAGGATAGGATAAATACTTTAATACAGACGATGTAAGTGTGTAACAGATAAGCACTTTTGGACTCTAAAAGTCCTTCTTCAGATCTGAATAATATAATGTATTATTAGGATATGTGTGTGTGTGTGTGTGTGTGTGTGTGTGTGTGTGTGTGTGTGTGTGTGTGTGTGTGTGTGTGTGTGTGTGTATTTGTTTGTGCATATGTATGTATACCTGTTTACACACATGCATGCATACACACACACACACACACACACACACACACACACACATATATATCAGTTGATAGTTAATTTCAGAGCCCATCTTCTGTGTCCTTCCATCCCACCTTCTGCAATATTCTTTCTTATGCCTGCATGTTTCCAGTTGATCATCCCACTCTTTCTTTTTCATTATGTATCACATTGTCTCATATTGCCATTGACTGATTGTACTAATACCATACAGTACAGCTCCTTCTTCAACATCCTCATATGCATCTCTGGACTCACACTTTGACAACAGGATGGCTGTCAATGATCTGTTATCTTCTCCCTCACATTGGCATGCTCAATTAACATCCTCCACAATGGAGATTTCTGGGCTCGAATCCCAAATGAGGACTAATATTTTCTTCTCATACTTCTGATTTACCTATCCCTAAGCAGTAGGCCTTCTCTACATGTGTGTGTGTGTGTGTGTGTGTGTGTGTGTGTGTGTGTGTATGTGTGTGTGTGTGTGTGTGTGTGTGTGTGTGTGTGTCGGGGGACTATATTATTTCATCAAACAGCCACATTGTTGAATGGCATTTTGTCAGCAATGTCTTTCATCAACCCCCCCACTAATTATATATACCAACTGTGAGATTGCACTACAGTGGGGAAAGGGCAAATTTCCTGATCCCTACCACAACACTATCTCAGTCAGAGCAGTTCAACAAACAGCATTTCCAATGAAATGGCGTTTGAAATTGTGGCTATTCAATTAAATAATAGAGACATGTGTGTGTGTGTGTGTGTGTGTGTGTGTGTGTGTGTGTGTGTGTGTGTGTGTGTGTGTGTGTGTGTGTGTGTGTGTGTGTGTAATCTGATCACAAACTCACATGAATTTTCCTAATTCTCTAGCCAAATTAATCCTCGCTAGTATGAATAGCACCTTGGGTCTCCTTTGAAAACAGACCATGACTAAAGCAGCTAACTCTCCAAGAACTCAGTGTAAAATATCTCAGGGGGGAAGAATTCTGAAGTATAGTTTGCACTGACCAACTCAAGGTTTGAATTCTGTCCATTGGAAGGGAATCTACAGACCATGTAGAGTCCAGATGGCATTCTATGACAACAATATTCTCAAATGGCTTAACTTCTGAAGATTTAAGAAAATCCCCAAGGATTGTCAAAGACCAAGCAAGTAATCCCTGACCTCCCTGATATAATCCATTGAGGAAGCAACTAGGTGCCAGTTATCGAGATATGGGAAAATCATGTATCCCTGGAGACGTACATGACTTGCTATGACAGTCATACAGGCTGAAACTAGGCTCTGTGGAGCCTAGTCAGACTTTTCCAGTCAACAAATGTTAAATAAAATAAATAAAAATACATTTGTGAACAGCCTGGGGGCTGTGGTGTGACCAAAGAGCAAGGTTTGGTATTGGTAATGGCTGGTTCCTGTTTGAAAGCAAAGGAACTTCCTTAACTCTTTCACAATCTTAATGTAAAGGTAAACATCCTGGTGGTACAGTAAGCCCATCCTATTATTTTCCCTGAGGCAGGGCAGAAATGATTGCACCATGACCATTTTGAACTCAGTTTTTGATACATGTTTGTTTAGAAGGCTGATGTCCAGTGTTGGCCTGAGGTCTTGAGTTTTCTAAAAAAAAAAAAAATAGAATTTCAAATAAAACTCTGACCATCTCTGCTCTGGTGGGACCTCTTGGATGGCTCTTTCCACCACCTTGGCCAAACTAGGTGTAGTCTATTATATTTTTTTTTTTTTCCCTTTTTTTCATGGGCCTGTGGCTGGGGGGAGGAAGAGAGATGACCTCTGACTGCCTCCAGAAGCTAAAATCTGGGCAGTCCTTCAGAGATGCTGCCATCACCTGTCTAAAAAGGGCCCATGATATCCCTGGTTTTGTTGGCCTTCTCAACCTCTGGTCATGTATCCACTGAATGTTCCCTGCCAAGACCACCCCTATTAGAAGATGGTCTGACCTGTTGATATGTGGACTTTCTAAACCAGAGCAAGCTAAGTCCCTTTTGGTTTCTGCTATATGCTCTTTGGTGGACTTTAAACTCAACTCCAGAAGTAACGTGAATCTTGCCTTCCATTCACACTTCTGCATCCTTTCATCAACTAACTGAACAATGAAGATTTGCCAGTAGAGACATTGATAAATGACAGTTTGAAGCTGCAAAAGTACAGCCACATCTGACATTTCATCGCCGCACTGTTTCCAGCTGCCCTTGACACTCCATGCACTGTATTATGCATGAGACACATGAAGACATTAGTATTGCTGGACATGTTTGACAAGGTTGTTTCTAATTGTTATCTTTACTGCAATATCAGTGGAGCTTTCAGAGTAGTTAATGCTTGCTGAGTAAAATCCCTATGAAATTGCTTCATATGTGTGGCATAGTTCAGAATCCTTAAAGAAAAGGTGCCCAGAGGATATTCCCATTTCTGAATCTATCCATTGCCCTAGACTCCTTGTTTGGGGGATGAATAGAAGCTGAATCATCAAGCAGCTCTTTCTTGGTTTCTGCTGCCAAAATGATGGAACATACTAAGGGGGATTTTGTCCAGTGCTGCCCTTGGGAGGAGGGTCAAATTATTTGATCCGGTTTCTGCGGAAGCTGTAAGCTTCAAAAAGTATCACTTTGTCATGAGAGGGAGGGTCAATGCACTAAGATTTCCTCTACTCATAAACTCTAAAATAGCACCACAAGAGGTGTCTTCAGGAGGAGATGGGGGGGGGGGTCATTCTTCATCCTCTGAGTCAGTATCAAGTGTTAATCACTCCAAAGGGGAGGGGTTAATGTACTTCCTTTTGCATGACCTCTTTTTAGGTGCATCAGAGGTGGTGTCATCTGACTCCTCTAAGGACTTGGCCTGCATCAGAGTAGTACTTTTGAAGCTCAGGACTTGACTCTGGCCTAATCTCATTGGATGAGAGAAAAACAAGATGGAGTGGGAGACATGAGGTGACGCCAAGCCCAAGGGGACCTGAACTTTCATTCTCATTTAAGATAATTCTTCTTAACACCTGAAAGGTTGTTCCAAACTGCATCAGATCCAAGGTTGTCACGCTAGCTGGTTGATCCATTTACCCTTTGGAGAAATGACTGGAGCTAAGGACAGAATCCCAGAAATGGAGAAGGTGGAGGGCCTTTAGGAAGGCATCACAATTAACAACTCAAAAGCAGAGGTCTCCAACAGCATAGTGGAGTCTTGAGTGACAGCCCAGAAAACAGCACAACGCTGGCACTGCATCAGCCCTGACAGAATCAGGGTCAAGTGTGTTGGATCTTTAAAACCCCTGAGTTGATGAAGGGAGAGTTGGCACCAAGGCAGCAGGTCCCAGTTGGAAGTTTGGCTCTGAAACTCACGGAGCTGTGAAGTGCACCAGGGAAGGAGCTAATATAGGGGACACATGACAGATTCAACTACTTTCACAGCAGTTGAATCTGATGGAATGACTCCCATCTCAATCTGTGTTTAAGTAAGGTACTCATCAGATGATACAAATCTGCTTCTGATGTGCTGTTCAAAATTTGAAGGATCTCATCGACAATGTGGAAGAAGGTCAAGACTGAGGGAGTTACCCATCAAAACCATAGTTTCTGTATTCACAGGCAGAGTATATGTAGGCATTTGTGTCATGGACACATCTATCCTTGGGGCATTTGGCTCCTAGGAGTCAGAATATATCTTCAATGAATCTGAGTCCCTGTGCTTATGGCCTTTATCTGATGACTTCTTGTGCTTAATGTCTGGATCTGGGAGAACGAACCTTTCATCATAAATTTGTTTTTCTGTCAATTACTGACCTGGGCCTAAAACCAGTACAGATGCCATAGTCTACTAATAGATGTAGTACCCCCAAGTAATCATGTGCATCTGGGGAGGGGGATTTTATGTCAACACAAAGAACACATTTAAACCTTTTTCCTTGTCTTTATCCATTTTACTACTAACCAAAACCAACTATAACACTACAATGCTATAAACTATAACACTATAAATTATAAAACTATTAAAACTATTTACAAAATTCTAATCATAGGAAGAAAAGTTTTTTTCCCAAGAAATACTTGATGGTGGGAATGCTGATGAAAAGGAAGAAAAAAGAAAAATGCAGGATAATGGTTGAAAACTCAAACTTCACAATACAAATAATGCTATTATTTTTAAGATAGCACACTTGACAATTTAGTATAACTATATAACTTACAAGAAAAGAGAAATAAAAGCATGAAGAAGAGTACTTAGATGGGAGTGAGAGGATCTGCATCTTATTGCTAAGTTGGCAAATAAGATTTGAGGTAGCTAGGGCATTAGTGCACTATGGGAGGGAAATTCTTAAAAGGGCTCAAGGCTGGAGCAATAATACTACTAGGTCAGATCCAACAAGCGTCTCAATGACCCAGAGGCTGGATAAGATGGACTGAATGAATAAGGTCATTGCTTACACCTGAAGCTACTCCTCCTTCTGATGAGCCTTCTGCTGTAATAAAAGAAACTGGTCATGAACTGACTTCTAAAATTTCCCCAAAGCAGCCCATTGCAATGTTGATGGAGCAGTTACTTATGGTTGCAGTCGTACAGGAGGCCAGTCACTTAATACTTTTTATGCATCATTTGGATCCAAAAAAGTTCTTACACCTCCAGGGAATTATACCTGGATACACAAAGATGATTTTCAATGTCTTTTAAATACACAGTTGCATGCCAGGAATGAAATTTATGCTCCCCATTTTACCCAAACGTCCTGCTCACAAATCAAGCCTGTGTGGCCCCACATCAGCTTCTTTCCAGAGTGCCACAGCTGAGAAAAAGCTCTTTCTTTGTTAACACAGGGATAAAATTGAATTATGTACTGACAAAGAGTCCTGTAATTCAAACAGGAGCGGTAAACATACATCCTATAAGCTTTTCTCTTTATGCAAATCCTTTAGAGATAAACCTGTCAATTCAACCAGAAGTGGCCTGGAAACACAAACTGAACTTTTGCTTCAGCCTGTTTAGGAAGACCAGCCAGCTATATATAATTGTTTTGGGTCTGTCCGATCCTCCATCTTTATCTCCTTTGCCTCCAATAATTCCAGCATAACATGGGCATCCACTGAAAGCATGCGGGTTATTCTGACTTCTCCCTGCACTTCTTTAATAGCTTAAGATTGCATAGTTAATGTGCCATTTCTTTAAATCTTTTCTCTGACTGCTGTGCATATTTGCCAAGCTTCTTTCCAGCTCACTTTAATTTTTCTGTTATTTTCTGAAAACCTGGCATGCCCACTTCTACTGAGCCACATGTTTGGCTTGTTAGGTTATTGGTCTCAGTTATTGCTCTCTAGACTTGCCCTGCTTCTCAGTCCTCATATGGATACCTCCAGAAGAACCAACATTTGTTTTTGTCTGTGCAGAGGAGCTCATGCAAAGTTAACTAGCACCATTACAACCACTACTGCAAATCCAGACTGACCAACTGCATGCAGAGGTAAAGCAGGACAACTCAACATTACCAGAAGTCTGATTATAATAAATTTGTAAAATTTTTGTAATATTATCTGAATTCTGAAGACTAGCTTTTTAGGTATGTTTTCTAATGATCCTCAGAATTATGAAGCAGTATACTCATGCTCTAGTGCAAACTGTTTTGATAAAATACTAAACAGTTCAAAGAAAAACTTGTGGATTCAGATGGATATCTTTCATCTGGAGATCTGACATGATTATATAGATCTTTTCCCTTTAGGATTGTGCTTTACCTGTGAAACTATATTCCTTAATTAAAATGTAATATGTATAAGGAAGAATCCTAAAATGTGGAGTAAATACAACTGTACTAACAATCATTTCTGAGAAATTACTGTAAATACAACGCTATTAAGTTGAATTTTTCACTCTCCCACCCACATACACATTTGGGAATGTGCCCCTGCGAACAGTTGATTCAAGCTGTCAGTTTCGTATGTGACAGCCACATCTGTGTCAGCTCTAAGGAAATCTGATTAAGGTAATAGCAGACACTTTTCATGTAATGCTTTTAATGCAAACTATTGAAAATCCATTAGTAAAAAGGGTGTGACATATTATCTTTACATAAAACAAAATGTAAGTCTTATTTCTTTGTTAGGACTTTTTTAACTTCCATACAACACTGACAACTCCAAGACACTTTGCAGTGTCACTGTTTAATAAAGGAAAATTCATTTAATTATATTTATAATTTTTGTCTACTTATTTTCCACATGTAAATACTTTGTAAACTTTCTAGGTAACACATGAGCTGACACCTCAGATAATACACCGTACAGGAAAATAATCATCATGGCTGACATCAATAAAATGCATGCAGCTTCAAAGAAAAGGGGGGGGGGAAACTGTGTGTGAACATGAACATAAAATTTTTGCATTACGTGATAGAAACAATATTATATAGTGACCCTCCCATTAATATTCCAAAACGTGCATGCTGATTGGCCAGTGTGCCCATTGTAAATCCCACAATATACCAATGGAAAAAGGTCCGGTCGCCCAAACTTTTTTTCGTTGGTATAGTGTCCAAAACCTTTTTTTTTTTAATAAATAAAAAAAAAATTTTAAAAAAACGGAGCAACAGAGACTTTCTTTTCTCCATTGCTTCCTTTCCAAAGCATTGATGTACTGGGTATGCATGGGAACCCAAGTCCCATATGCATGCGCAGTACATCAACACAAGGAAGCAGCATACCACCACCAGTGGAAGAACAGTAATGCGCCATTATACCAAGACATTATTTAAGAAAAGTAAGCATCCTACAGAAGGGCCTCACTGAGACAGATGCCTGGTGTCAGAGCCATGGCCTCAAGCTCAGTGCCAAAAAGTGCATATGTCATCCCCTTTGTACCCATGAACTACCACATAGGTGGCAGTCTACTTAATGCTGATTATGTGATAAGAGACCTTGGGACCCAGGTGGACAGTAGTCTCTCCTTTGATAATCACATTGCCACAATAGTCAGGAAATCAATCTACATGGCACACTTCATCACAAAAGGGTTCTCATCCAGGAAAAAAGAGGTCATTATTCCCCTCTACTCAGCAGTCATTAGACCCATTATAGAGTACAATGCCCCTTTTGGAATGTACCTCACAAGATATCTGCAGCATCGGGAAAGCCAACAGAAGTACCTCACAAAGACGATTACTGGTCTCAAACAGATGCCCTACACTGACCGTCTCAAAAAACTCCAGCTTTACTCCATAGCATATCGCCTACTCCAAGGTGATCTCTGCCTAACATATAAAGCTATGTCAAACCCAGAGCTGTTGGACATGCTGCACCTAAAGAAATCCCAATCCCTCCGAGCTACACGGTCTAGGGACCAAAACCTTGTCACCAAAATAAACAGGACATGCTGGAGGGATAGATTCCTGTCCCAGAGACTTCCCATACTCTGGAACAAGCTACCCATCTATGTCAAGCAAAGTTCCTCATTAGCAGTCTTCAAAAAAAAATTTGATGAGTGGATGGGAAATAGGAAATACAGCCCAGGGATCACTTCTGTGGCTCTGCTCAACAGAGGCACAGGAAAATAACTTTCTTGGGTGCCGTAAGCCAGGGAACCTTGTTGGCTAAGCTTACTTAGGCCCTTGGGCCAATAGCCTAGTACCTACCTATGAACTTAATAGCAATAACTGACTAATGACCACAGTCAACATGACAGTCTAATTCAGAGCAGTCTTATAGATATTTAAAAACATATGTTAGGTTGTAAGAAAAGCAAAACAATGCCATGACAATCCTTTATTTTCAGTACAGGACTGGATGGCATTGGGTCATAGGAAAGTAGGTACCAGTAGCACAGTGCATCTGTTTATTAAAAGAAGAGGGGAAAAAACTACATGATTTCTTAAAATTTCTGAGTAACATCATAAAGTTTATTTACTCACATTCCTTTAATCAAGTTCTACTTGCAGCTTCCTTGGTCTTAAACACATCTACAAACAAATATTAGTCATATATGATATAATGGGAAATGATGGATATAGTGAAGTTTAGAATGCGACTTTCACATTCTTGTATGTATGTAATATAGTGCAAAATAAGAAGTTATGTCTTACAATAATGTTGATCCTCATTCAGTCATTACATGTGGGTTATCGGTTCCGACCTTGGAACCGAGCCGGCCATCTTCCAAGCTCGTGTCAGCTACAAACTCTCGAGCTAAACTCTTACCCAGAATTCCCCTTCCCCTATTACCTCAGATTGAGTTTGCAAGTCAAAAAAAGGTAGAGGCTACCTCTGGTCAAATGGCCTAACAAAACCGGATGGTGAGATCCACTAGAAGCTACAGGAGGGGGAAAGAGGGAGGGTCGTAATGACTGAACGAGGATCAACAATACAGATGGAACATTATGGTAAGACATAACTTCTTAATCTGATATTGTTAATCCTCGTTCATTCCTTATGTGTGGGACAGAGTCCCCAGCTACCTTTATTCCTGGGAGGCTCTCATGGAAGGACATTCCTGAAGCACCATAGAACCAAAAGATGCTCTTCCCCTGGAGGCCAAATCCAACTTGTAATGATTGATGAAAGTATGAGGACTAGACCAAGTTGCAGCTGCATAAATGTCATGTAAGGAAGCCCTGGCATGGAAGGCAGCAGAAGTTGTCACCGACTTTGTAGAATGAGCCTTTGTGGTAGTAGTTAATGGAATATTACGTTTTCTATAAATAATGGTTATGCAGTCTTTCAACCATTTAGCCAATGTGACCTTAGCAACAGCACATCCTAATCTAGGTCCAGAATAGGCTAAAAATAACTGGTCTGATTTACGGGAAGACTTAGTCCTGTTCAAGTAGAAGCGACTTTGCCTGTGAATATCTAGGGTATGTAGGCAATACTCTCTTCTGTTTGAATGATTGGGGAAGAAAACTGGCAATTCAATGGTTTGATTAATGGACATTTCAGAGATCACTTCTGGCAGAAAGAAAGGATTAGTTCTCAATGACACTCTATCTCTATGAAAAATCAAATATGGTCTCTTAATGCATAAGGCTTGAAGCTCAGAGATACGACTGGCAGAAGTAATGGTGACCAAAAATAAGGTTTTCCATGACAAATATTTGAGGTCGCAAGAAGAAGCTGGTTCGAAAGGTGGCATTGTTAAAGCTTGTAGGACTAATGACTGGTCCAAAGGTTGAGTAGGTTTTCTAAAAGGGGGTTTTAGATGATTCACGCCTTTTATGAAAGTCTTGCATAATTTGTGTGACATAACAGAAGAGTCTTGGACACCATCATGGAAATTAGATATTGCAGCCAAATGAACTCTAATGGTAGAGGCAGATAGACCAAATTGAAATAGGGTAGCTAGATATTCCAGTACTATCGACACTGGTGCTGAAAAAGGATCTACCTGTTTTTCTTTCAGCCAAAAAGTAAACCTTTTCCACTTGCTGAGATATGTAATTCTGATGGAAGACTTATGAGATGCAATAAAAATGTCACGTACTGGCAAAGAAAGATCATTCTGCCTGGCAATTAAAGGAATTGGAGGAGCCAAGAGCTTCAGGCTGTTCAAGCTGGGGTGAATCAGATTCTGTGGATGGGAGATCAACCCCGGGGTTGGATGGAGAATCCACGGTTGATCTAGCAGGTGAGGCCAAAGGAAGGCGAACCAAATCTGATGAAGCCAATATGGTGCTATGAGGATTACTTTGCTCTTCAACCGGCGAGCTTTCTTCAGAAACTGGGGAATGAGGGGGAGAGGTGGAAATGCATAAAGTAGACCTGAGGGCCAATCGTGGACTAGAGCATCCCTGGGTGACTGTCCTGGAGGGGGAATCAGGGCTAAATAGTTGCTGCATTTGTAGTTAGTTGGGGATGCAAAGAGGTTGCAGCAAGGAAGACCCCAGCAGTTAAAAATCTCCACCGCTATCAAGGGATTCAGGGACCACTCGTGAGGTTGTAGTATACACCTGCTGAGTCTGTTTGCTATCACGCTGGAACTCCCAGGAATGTGCGTTGCTAGAAGAAAATGGTTGGTAGCCATCACCCAATGCCATATCCTCATGGCCTCTCGACAGAGTGGGTAAGATTTGGTTCCACCTTGTTTGTTGATGTACCAGACCACCGCCATGTTATCTGATTGTATCGCAATAGTCCCAGACAGCAACAGGGGATGGAATGCTTGCAATGCCAGAAGCCCTGCCCTCAGCTCTAGAACATTTATATGCAGATGGGCCCCCATTTCGGACCAGGTGCCTTGGACTGTCTGTCTCTGACATAGCCCCCCCACCCAATCAGTGAGGTGTCCGTGGTCACTGTAGCCTTGGGCTGTTGGGGGAGAAGGGGCGAGACCATTGTGACGGATTGTGGGCCATCCACCAATTTAAATCCTGTTTGCACCTGTGAGTAACCCGAATCTTGGCTGAAAGAGGGTACTTAAAAGGATACCATTGGGTGAGCAGTAGCCACTGTAGAAGCCACATGTGAAACCTGGCCAGGGGTCAATGATAATGGAGGCTGCCATGGAACCCAACAACTGTAGAACAGAGTGAGCTGTGGATTTCTCCCTTGAAAGGATTGGGATCAGTTGTTGCTTTATCCTTAGAATTCTGTGCTCTGGAATGGATGCTCTGCAATTCTTTGTATTCAAGATGACCCCTATGAATTCTGTGGACTGATATGGGGTGAGATTGGATTTTTGCCAGTTTATGTTTATGCCTAGCCTTTCTGCAGAGAGGAGAGAGTATGCCAGAGCTTCTTCCAATAGATGTTTGGTGGGGGTGGAGATGAGACAGTCATCTAGGTATGGAAACACCTGGAATCCTTGTAGTCTCAAGTTAGCTGTGATGACTGCCATGCACTTTGTGAACACTCTGGGAGCTGTAGAGAGTCTGAAAGGCAGTACTCTGAACTGGTAGTGACTGGCTCTCACATGGAAGCAAAGGAATCTTCTTGATGGTCTGTCCACTTTTATGTGGTAGTGCGCATCTTGAAGATCTGTCGAGCACATCCAATCGTCTTTTTCCACAAGCAGAAGGATAGACTGTATTGTGACCATCCAGAATTTTTGTACTTTTACAAACTTGTTCAATACATTGAGATCCAAAATTGGTCTCCAGTCCCCGGTTTTCTTTGGCACCAAAAATAGTATTGAGTAGAATCCGGATCCTATCTGGTCTGGAGGGACTATTTGGATGACTCTTTTTCTTAGCAGCTTTGAAATCTCTAATAATGCTGCTTCTTCCCTTTGACTGGGTGGAACATCAGGTAAGCTTGTTAGGGGAGTGGAACAAAGGTTGAAGGGAATATGATAACCTCTGGTTATTATCTTTTGTACCCAAGAATCGGTGGTGATGGTTAGCCAGGCAGAAGGGTACAAAGAGAAATGACCCCCATCCACTTCCAGAGGAAAGCAGTTTGGCCGCTCTTCAGGAGCGCTGGTAGGATTGGCCAGAGAAAGGGTCCATGGAACCCTGGTTATGTGGACCCCCTCTGCCCCAAACAGGGAGTCTTCCCTGTGAGTTTTCCCCCTGCTTCTAGGGGAGAACTCAGCCTCTGTGTCACGGAAAGGACCCTGAGACTTTTTGTGCCATATTTTCCTACTCTTCTGGTTTCTGGAGAGAGCCCGTTGAGGGGAAGAATAACGGACACCCATGGCAGAAAGGGTCTTACCGTCCTGTTCACATCTGGCCAGTGTGCTTTTAACCTTGGGTCCAAACAATGAAGAGTCTTCGATGGGAGCATTGAGAAAGGAAGCCTTGAAGGGTTCAGCGAAATTACACAAGCGCTTCCAGGCATGTTGTCTCAAAACAATGCCTGAAGTCACCACTCTAGCTGCTCCTTCTGATGTGTGAGATATCAGGCGCATGGAGGAGTTAGATATCGATTCAATGGTGGCTAGCTGACAGGCCACTTTGTCACGGACCTCATCAGACACAGCTCCAGCCAAAGTTTCAGAGAGTTCAGAAATTAAGTCTCTTTGAAGCCTGGTAAAGTGTGCCATATAGTTCAGGGACCTGATTGCAAAGGTTGCTGATGCAAAGGTATGCTTCCCTATTCTGTCCAGAGCCTGGGACTTTTTGTTGGGCAGATGGACAGTCTGGCTTTCTTCTTCCGCCAGGTCCTTTTTAGTTGCGGTCACCACCACCAAAGCATCTACAGGAAGACCTTTGGACCAATGGGGATCAGTAGCAGGAGGGGACAAAATTTTATCTGGCCTCTGGGGAATGGCCTCAATGGTGTCAGGAGCCTTCCACGCATGCTGCACGATGAGCCGGACCAGTTCATCAGCAGGTGGAGTAACCCAGGAGGTAAGGGGCCTGGCACGAAAGGGCTGCAGGAACAGAGACTCTTCAGAGGTCAGGTTCAAGGGCTGCCAATCACCTCTCTGTTTAAGAATTTCAAGAATATCACCAAAGGATACCACTGAAGGTGAGCGAGGGGACCCTTCCCCATCATCAAAGTCTGTGTCTTTAGTAAGGGACTCCTCTGTGGAGTCCATGTGCTTCCTCTTGCATGAGCTCTTTCGATGATCCTCCTCAGAGGGAGAAGCTGGAGAAGAAAGCACTAAAGGGGTCTCATGTGGGAGTATATCCTGAGGCCCTTGCACCCGGTGTTCGCTAGGAGCGACTTGTGTACATTGCGGTCCAGAGGAGGGCAGGTAGAGTGATAGCACAGGATCACCAACTGATGCCAGAGCCTTCTCCATTAGCTGGAAAGCCAGTCCACCTGAAGAGGGGTGGGTGCCCAGGCCAGGGGTCACCCCTCTCCTATGTGACTCAGCCTGCCAAACCGGAGTCCCTGGATGGCTGTGAAACACTAAATTATGTACCCCACAGCTGACATCCTGGGTCGTAGCAAAACTCTCTTGCCACAAAGGCAACTGCGGCTCCTTAGTGAGGTCCATAAAGGGAACCATAGAGGGGGAAGACTGTGCTATATCAAGAGGCTTCAAAGGCAGTGAAGGAGGAGAATAAGTAGGGGTCTTTGATAAAGGGTGATCACCTCCCAAAGAAGGATAGGTCCTGGGTGGTGGGATTCCTCTGGCCAAAAGCACTTGAGCCACAAGATGCAACACATCATGTTCAGAGAGGCTTTGAGTGGATTTCACGGACATGGCTGAGGGGGAGTCAGGTCTATCCAAAGATGGAGCAAGCTCGGTGCCCACCATGGAGTTCTGCACTGAAAACAACGGGGCTGTAAAGGACTGAACTACTGGTGTCTGCACTGAGGAAATCATCTGTGCCGAAGTCATGGTCGGCACCAATGATGAGGTCAGAACCGAAGTGATTGTCAGTGCTAAGGCTGGAACCGAAATTATCGGTGCCGATAACTGAATGGTCGGTGCTAAGAGGATAGTCAGTGCTGGGTAAGTTGTCGGAGCTGAAAAAGTAATGGACGTCGAAACATCCATCAATGTCATAACAGTCTGCATCGACTGAATAGTCGGTGCCAATAAAGGAGTCTGAACCGAGGAGCCCCTTGGTACTGATGTGGTAAAGGGCACGCTAGTCGGTGCCAAAGTCGCAGATGGCGCCAATGGCCTCGGTGCCAAATGTCTAGGCACCGAAAGCGCTGGAACCAAAGAAGTCAAATCTGAACGGGAAAGCTTAGCTTTCTTGGGTCTCAGTTCCTGGGGGTACTCAGATGGGGACGAAGGAAGAGACTTGGCCTTTTTATGTTCATCACTCTTTTTCTTATGGGATCTCGGAGAGGTTGAAGCCTCCAACCCAGAAATAGCCTCTGAAAAAGGAGATTTAAGTAGCCCCTTCAATATTAATTTATTTTTTTCTCTCAATCAATGTCCTGTTAGAGAAATTCTTACAAATTCTGAAGGGCAGGTCAACTGTTAAATGAGGCACACCCAAGCAATAGACACACAGGGAATGTGTATCTGAAGTAGGTAATTTATGGCCACAATCTAAACATCTTTTAAACCCTGGACTACCTTTTTTATCTTCCATGTTAGGAAGAAAGAAGGAAACCCAGAAAAATACCAGCAATGGTACAAGAATTACCCAAAGGTAAGAAGGAAAGGGGGTTTACCAACGATGGTAAAAAAGAAATTACCTTGCAGTAAAGGAGAGGAAAGGAATAGAAAAGATTCAAGAAAGGATAGTCGATAAATGCGATAAGGTAAGAGATTACTATCTAATAACTTTCTAACTTTTCCCACCTCCTTAGAAAACAAAAATGGAAAAAAACTAAGGGTAATGCTGCTCAACGCCAGAAGTCTAAATCTCAAGATGCAGGCATTTGATGCACTCCTCAGCATGGAGAACATCGACGTCTGTGCAGTAACTGAAACCTGGTTCAAGGCTCCTGAGAGCACCCCAGCGCTACCAGGCTATACCTCATATCATGCTTTTCGGCCCCAAAACCCAGGCTGAACCACAAAGGGAGGGGGAGTGTCCATATTCATCAAGGACATCCACACCTCCAGGTTAGTAGCAACACATGAAGCATCAGAGACCATACAGGTGCAACTAACCATAGGCAAAACTGCTATACAACTGGTAGCATGTTACAGACCACCCTCCCAATCTCAGGAACCCCACTCAGCCTTCCTGAAGACATTGGAGGATATGAATGTATCACAAAATACCATCATACTGGGAGACTTCAACTACCCAAACATAGATTGGGTACATTATTCTAGCCCTAATACCCTAGCCCAAAGGTTCCTGGAATTCATAAATTCAAATGCACTGGAACAACTAGTCACCTCTCCCACTAGGGAGATAATATACTAGACCTGATCATCACAAACATGGGGACAAAATGCTCCACACCGGAGGTATACCCCTCACTAGTGAGATCTGACCACAAACTAATCACCCTGGATATACATATCCCACCTCCACCCCCAGCACAAAAGACCACAGTGAAAAACTTCTCAAAAGCAGACTTCACTCTTCTTAAGACTGAGATGGCATCCTTTAAGCCCACTGAGCCAGTGGATACCACATCCCACAATGCCGAATCCTTCACAAATGCTTTCTATAGACATCTCCAAGAATGCATGGATCATGCAATCCCAAATAAATCCAAGTCCCTCTCCACCAAAGGCAAGCGTCCTGTCTGGTGGACCTCAGCCATTAACAAATTGTATAACAAAAGAAGGAAGCTACTGCACGTCAGAGCAAAATCCTATAAAGGGAAGACATCTCTGATCAACATTAGCAGAAAACTATGTTCTCTCATAAAAACATCCAAGGCCAACTTTGAGAGAAAAATCGCTAAGGACACTAAAGATAACCACAAAGCCTTCTTCAGCTATGTTAGAAACCTGGGTGGAAACCCTCAGATATGCTCAGAGTTAGTTCACAACAACAAAAAATACACTGAACCCACAGATATTGCCAACATTCTGGCTGACAGGTTCAGTGCAAATTTCTCCCCTCCCTCACCCCCAAAAGAAGAAATACTTATCCCAGCTGAATGTAATCTCCCTGTTATCTCAGATGTCCAAGTGAGAACCACCCTCAACAAAGCTAAAAACACAGCATCAATGGGACCTGACGGTATCCCAGGTTGCGTGCTACGTGAACTCCAAGAGGAGCTAAACCCACACATAAAAATGCTATTTAACCTTAGCCTTACTACAGGATATGTACCTGAACACTGGCGTACAGCAACAGTGGTCCCACTCCACAAAGGGGTACCTCTACAGACCCTGGGAACTACCGCCCCATAAGCTTAACCAGCCTGGTCTGCAAAGCTATGGAAAGAATCATTATGGAACTCATAAACAGAGACATAGGGAACCTACAGACACTTGACCCCACTCAGTTCGGCTTTGTAAAGGGCTTATCCTGCCTTTTGAACCTGGTTGACTTTTTCGAAACAGTCACTAGAGCCATTGATGAGGGCAAAGCAGTCCATACAGCCTACCTGGACTTGGCTAAGGCCTTTGACACAATACCCCACTCAGGCATCATAGATAAGCTCAACAGCTTAAATGTAAACCCTTATGTCACTAGATGGGTTGCAAACTGGCTAAAGGACAGAACCCATAAAGTTAAAATCGCTGGAGCAATGTCAGACTCAAAGCCAGTCACAAGTGGTGTCCCACAGGGATCTTTCCTGGGACCCCTCTTGTTCGGCATTTATTTCTCAGATGTTAAAGCAAACATGGGAGGGTTGTGGCTGACAAAGTTCACAGATGACTGCAAACTAGGCGCCATAATCGATACACCAGCGGACACATACATCCTAAAAAATGGCCTCACAGAAACGGACAACTGGTGCCAGAGTCACGGCCTTAAACTAAATGCCAAAAAATGTATAGTCATCCCCTTTGGGAAAAACAAAGTACCCACAAATTATCACATAGACAGCAACCCACTGAGTACAGAAAAAGTAATCAGAGTCCTAAGGACCCAAGTCGACAGCAACCTCTCATTTGACACCCACGTTGCCAAAGTGGTTAGAAAAACATTCTACCTTGCACACCTCATCATGAAGGGATTCACATCCAGATCCAAGGATGTCATTGTACCCCTATACTCCTCCCTCATCAGACCCATGATTGAGTACAATGCCCCATTTGGTATGTACCTCACCTGGCATTTGCAACAGCTGGAGAGACCACAAAAGTATCTCACCAAGAGGATCAAGGGTTTCCAACATATGTCTTATTCTGCCAGACTAAAGAAACTTCAGCTCTATTCAGTAGCATACCGCCTGCTCAGAGGTGATCTCTGCCTGATGTACAAGGTCATGTCCAATCAGGATCTGATGGATATGCTCCACCTCAAAAAATCCAAATCCATCAGGACCACGAGAGCTAAAGACCTAAACCTCAGCACAAGTATGAATAGGACATGCTGGAGGGATAGATTCATAACCCAGAGGCTTCCCATGCTTTGGAACAAGATCCCAGTTCGTATTAGGCAGAGCCCCTCACTGACTCTCTTCAAGAGAAATCTTGATGAGTGGATGGGAGATCGTAAGTTTACCCCAGGGGTCACATCTGTGTCACTGCTAGACAGGGGCACAGTAAACTAATTCTATTATATAAGGGGACCTTCACTGTCACTACTAGACAGAGGCACAGTATTCTAAATTTATTCTGTACATTTTTGTACCATTTCATGGGGTGGCAAAAGCCACATCACTATGGCTAGGCTTACAAATGCCCCAGGGCAGATAGCCTAGTACTAAACTATGAAACTATGAAACTATGTGAGAAAAAGCTGTTTTAGCACTTAGTATGATGAATAATATTGTACTTAGCTCAAGAGAAGTAGCTTGACATGACCAAATGGCAACATGGCAAACAAAATCTGAGGTAACAAGGTGAGGGGAATACTAGGTGAGAGTTTAGCTCGAGAGTTTGTAACTGACACAAGCTTGGAAGATGGCCAGCTCGGTTCCGAGGTCGGAACCGATAACCCACATGTAAGGAATGAATGAGGATTAACAATATCAGATCCTTTTTTTAACTTTGACAAAATTATGCCACAGTTCATGTCAGTGAATTATTATTCACGTAAATAATGAATGTAACTATTCTAAATGTATAAGGAGCCTCTTGCATAAAAAGAAATGGGAGGGATCGCATACATTTTGTAGTAGATCATATACATCATCAAACAGGTTATAACTATATGGTAAATCACAGCTTGTCTAGCATATATCAAGCACATTTATCAAACATATAGATTTACAAAAGATACTATAAGTAACAATTGACTTGTTAAGTGGCGATGAGACAGTTATGAACAAATCACTTGAACTGCACACTGATGAAAGCTGTTCACTGCAATACTCTCCTAACCAATCTGCCAAAGTTCTTCAGTGGTGTGCAAACTCAGTATACCATTCATGTGAATGATCTGAGACTGCCATGTCTTGGAGAAAAGAGAATACTCCATATTACGACAACGACTAAGGACTGAAAAAGTTGCTTTCTGTTAACTTTTGATAAGCAGTACTTTATCAAAATCTAACTGCATTTACTAAATACATTATTAATTACACTCAATAAACCACAGCACAGTCCACAGAATTCTATTTTATTGCTTCTTATGCATAGATGAATCAGAATAACAACTAAATATAAATGAAATGTTAAAATAGCATTGTATGAATAGATTTCAAAAGAAGAGGACCTATGAAATTTTACAGAATGCAATTTAAAAAACAAAAAAATCTTGACTTATTATATTTAAATATATATATATATATATATATATATATATATATATATATATAATTTTTAGTGCTTGGTAGTTCTCTGTACTGTAGATGATAACAAAAGGGCATCAGGGGTTAACAATGTTCATTGAAAATGAATTTTGCCCAACCAGATATTCCCAGTCAACAAAAAAAATATAAAACCGGTCTCCACTGAGTCAGTTTACTTATGTGACTTGTTTAGCATTGCACTTGACATAATTTTGAGTTACACAGCAATGCATAAATGGGTTATTTTTCAAACTAGTGACCATGGCTTCTCATCTGTGTCATACTAGTAACAATGCTTCTCATCTGTGTCATACTAGTAACAATGCTTCTCATCTGTGTCATACTAGTAACAATGCTGTATTTTTGGCAACAATGCTGTGCAGCTTCTGCCTATTGGTAAACAGTTAATTGTTACTTTCCATTCTGCCTTCAGGCTGGATCACAACTTCAGCAAAGAATCGAAGAGAAAATTAATTGTGAGAAAATCTTTCCAACTAAGCAAACAAAGGAGTTTTTTGTTTTACTTCTTTAGTTGAAGATATTTGTTCACATTTAGTGCATACCTCATATTCAGTACTGCAGTTAAGTTACAGCAAACCAAAAATGGTGAATGGGATCTGCCATTTAAGCACTAGTGGCTTGTATAGCAAGGGGCACTAAATTCCTCTAATTTAGTAGTACGGTTAAGTTACAGTGAAACCAAAATGCTGAATGGGGTCTGTCATCTTTTAAGAACCATCTGCTTGAATGGCTAAAGGCATCTCACACAACTTGTCCAGGGGCCAAGCTAATCTTCTCTGTATTGTTCCAATTTTAATATATATGCTGCCAAAGCAAACACTTATTTTCTAAGTTTGCAGAGCACCTCTTTGACCCTCTTCAAAAGGAACCTTGATGACTGGATGGGAGAAAGGAAATTCACCCCAGGGATTATGTCAGTCGCCCTGCTAGACAGGGCTCCAGGGAAGTAAATAGTGTGGGAAGAAATAGCCAGGAAATTGTTATGTCTATGCTTGTATAGGCACTAGGGCCAATAGCTTAGTACCAACCTATGAACCTATAATAAGGCAAGAGGGGAGTGCACATGGGGATCATAACTACCACATATTCAGAGGTCAGTCCCTGGGCATGCAGTTACACACACAACCTCAAGTAACCTTGCACTTGCAAAATGTGCTTTTTTTTTTTTTTTTTTTTTTTTTGCAGTTTGAATTTTACTTTTAGTAGTTTTATATGATAATTACATGTTTTATAGTGCATTTTAATGTAAAATAATTCTTCCATCCACTTTAATTGATTGCTGTGTAAAGTTATACATTTTTAGAAATGTGCAACATTGGTAAGAAAAATTTCCTAGTGGCCATTTAAGGGACATTTCTATCAAACTATTTATTATATGCTATTACACAGTCCAGTTTATAAACAAGTGCATACATTATACAACACTTGAAGCAAATTCTTGCAGGTAAATGAGCCCAGATGAGCAGACTTACATATCAGAAACATGGTGCTTCACAAGCAGGTATACAGTTTTCCAGGACACACAGCCTCAAAAATATTCACAAGAGCAATAATCCTGGTGATAACTCCAGGAAATGAAGGAAACATACATGCAAGCATAACTGTTGCCTCATGTTTTCAGAGCAACTGTTTTATGCTACTGTGAGACAGTGGGCTTCGTATTCAGTTACTTTTCCTACACTGCGTCATTTCCCATTTATGAGGTATATACTTTCAATTTCTTCACGATGCTACTTTTTACCTTTTTGGATGTCTTTTAGTGTTCTTGATCAGGTAATTCTCTTAAATTTTATACCAGAAAGAATGTTTAATTTGTGTTACAGTCCTAATTCATATTTTATTCTATTTCTTTTTCATTATTTTTATGCAGACTAAAACTGATTTTATGTTTTATTTTTTTTAATTTATTGATTCTTTATTTTGGATTATTTCTGAGTTTTATAGAGTTCCCTGCTAAATGACTTTTCAAAATGGTAACAATTTGCAGGATGTTGAAATCTGTGAGGGAAAAGAGATCTGTGAGTTAATGAGATGTCCAAGGTGGTCTGTGCTAGCTTTTTGCTATGCACAAAACATACTTGAAGCATATGTAACTATTAATCTGACTGGTCAGTTTTCCTTGTCCATTTTATAATCGTGATTATCACTATGGTGTGATTAGCACTGTCAGCATTAATATCTGCAAGTCCTACATATCAAAAGGGGAAGAAGGTATGTGTGTGAAAGAGAGAGAGACAGTACATGCTTCACGTTCCAGCATAATTTCAACAAGAACAATACCAGGAAGCAGATAAAGGGCCTGCCAGAGCCATGACATGGACTCAATGTCAATGCCAAGGTCATTATTATCCCCTTTGGGAAAAAAACATGTCCAGAATACCGCACATAGGTGACGTACACTATACACAAAGTAAGATAAGAGAATTAACTACAGGAGGACACAGGACAGTGGTCTCATAGCCGATACATCGCCACACAAAGGTCAGGAAATCCTTCTATGTGGCACACATCTCATCACGGGCTTTTCATCCAGAAAAGGAGGTCATTGTCCACACTGTACTCATCCTCCAACTGGAAAGGCCTCAGAAATACCAACAAAGAATCACAGGCCTAGCCTAGATGCCATGCTGACGCTGACCTTAAAAAACTCCAGCTATACTCTGTCGCTACTCGCTCTACATCTCTCTGCTTAACACTTACAAGGCCATGTCCAAACCCAGAGCTGCTGGACATGCTACACTAAAGAAATCCCCAATCCCCCTCAGACCACACTCCAGGGATCTACCTTGTCATCACAATAAATGAAAAGCAATGCAGCAAGACAAAAGCATCTCTAGCTCCTTTCTTTGTTATAACTGTTGATACTATGTTAAAAATCTTATGCATTTTTTATTATCAACAATCCAGATGTTTTTTGTCTTATCACAGTGACACATTTTGTGGAGTTCATTGGAACTCCTGAAGTTCAGTATGCCCTTATGTCATGGAGCAGCAGACTTATTAAACACACAAAAATGTCTACTGCATTGTATTGTAACATGTAACTTCAAGATGCAGTGTCAGTAAATTGCAAATGTATAGTTTAAAAGTAGAAATAAAATAATATTAAAATAAATGCCCCTTTTATACAATTAATTCGAAAGCATGCAAGCCATATTACTGTACATATTGCTTACGCTAATATTTTGTCATCTTTGTAGGTAGTTTTGTGTGTTTCATTTCAACATAGAATTACTGGTTATAATGTTTATGGTCTTGACATGTTCTAAAGTAATGGGTATAAACAGCCAGGATGTGTATTGTTAAAAAACACTAAACTTGACTGTCTTGTTCCTCCTCTACACTTAGGCTGGATAATAGGGTGTGTAAAGTTAAAATAATAGCTTTGTTGTTTAAGGATTAACCAAAGATAATGTTACACCCTAATTAATACTTTCCTAAAAAATAGATCATGTCTTTGTTATTAGTATGAGAGGCTGTAGTGTGAAAGGTGCAGACTTGTATTCATTTGGAAAACATTTTTGCAACTGTTCTTCCATTTGTACTAGAAAGAAATTATACAATGGGGAATTCCTAATAAAAAATTAACAAGAACTCTGTAAGTCAGCTTTTGCTAGTTTGTTAAAGAAAAAAAGGCTATAAGAAGGTTACTGCCTCTTTAGCTTGCTTTTGTACACATTTTCTTTCCCATAGTGCTGGGAAATGACCAAGGAGCAATGTATCAGAAAAAATACAGAGCTATAGAAGGTTATTTTCTTTGGAGAACAGAATAGTCATTTTTTATAAAACAAGAAACATCTTTATTGAATTATAATTTATGATACAGGGAGTCATACATTTATTTAAATGAAAACAAACCATATTGACATATTGTCAGCTACAAACATTATACATCACATATAATCTTCTATACAATCATTGTTATTTGACCATTACATAGCTCATTCAATTCCTGCCTTCCCCTTAAACCTCATTACTATTCGTCCTACAAAACATTATTCTGCATGCATTGTTCCCACAGTTCCCATTTTTTCTACGTAATTTTCTCCTGCCCTTTTCTAAAGATCCAATATCTCTGTTATTATATTCACTGCTTCTTATATGGTTGATTTGGACTTTGATTTCCTGGTAATTGCTTTTTTGGCAGCCATCAGAATTAAACTCATCAAGGCCTTACTATGTCTAAGCATTTCTGGGTCTCTATCATATCTCAAAAATATTTTCCTTAGTTACACCAATTTGCTCACCCAGTATTTCTGACATAATAGTCTGCAGAGCTATTTTTAAAGTCTGCTGATTCATTGCACTCCCGAAAAATATGTACCCAATGACCGTTTTTTTCTCTACCACATCTCCAAAATCTGTAATCTATCTGAGCAAATATTCATTGGAATCTGCTTTGTTGCATATTTGAGAGCCATGCATACAACATTGTTTCTTTGTGAATTCCTTATCTAATCTCTCTTCCCAATCCATTCAAAATTCCTCTGATTTATTCCCACAGTTATCGTGCAATATTTTATATGCCCTACTGATTATCCCTTTTTTAACAGCAGCTTCTTTTCTAGATACTAAAAACTCAACCAGTGTTAGTCTTTCACTTAGGATCCCCCTATTCCTTTCTCTTAAGAATAGAACGATCCTTATGAAAAAGGGAACATAAATCAGAGTGATAAATATACGTATTTAATTACTTACTTACTTATTTATTTTATTTGTTCTTTGATAACGAGAAATGGTATGAAAATAGGGAGAGATGGGCAGAGGAATATGATGTCTCTGAAAGGCATCTCATCTTATAGGGACACAGCAGTGTAATAACCATAAAAATAACAACGTAAATAAAAACATAATACATAGATATATACAACAGCGTCTAAGATAAATTACAAGAGAGAGAGCAATTGACATAATGGAAAACAGGTGAAGGCACTATACAGAGACAGTGCAAATGTAGGCCAAAGAATCTGTACTTAGTGTATATCAGTGAAGAAATCACATTGGTAAGTAGAGATTCTTTTGCTCTGCTTTATGTCGTCTCTGCTCTATGTTTGCATCATTCATTCTCTGAATGGTAATGGATGGATCTGTATAATATTGCAGTGTTTTATGTAAGGTGGATAATTAATACTGGGCAATGCATGTCATGGTTCTACATGCGGGCAGCAAGTGAGCAATTATTAACTTGTGCTAGAAAAAATAGCAAAGATATGGAAAGGAAAGTTTGGGGGTACACTGTATAAGACAATGAGAGGGAGACAGAGAGAGAGAGAATGAGAGTATCCCAGTATCTGGATCCATAGTCATGTTTGGAATTGGAATTCATGGTGGTGACTGAGCAGATGTGGCCATTAAACTGAAGCAGAATATTGCAGCAAGAAACTCCAAAATATGCAAGAGTTGCCACACCTATAGTCATCAATGGACTCCCCCACAAGAATGCTACAATAGGTCTTTGACAATATAAGCTATGCAAAACCTTAAAGTGAGCCTAAAAATTACAGATCCCCACTCACAATGAGAAGTTAGAATGGCAACATTAAAAGAACCAAGAAGATTGGGGCATTATCAATGAGTACTCAAATCAGCTGGAAGAAATGAATTTATGGGGCAGGAAAATCATGCTCAAGACTGACAATGTGCAGAACAGGGCTCTAAGGAACAATCTACTCTTCAGTGGTTTGCTAAAGCAAACTGAGCAGCAGTGAACCATAGTATTTACCCATAAGAACCTGTGTGCCCTGCTAAAACATTTGCATCCCCTGGAGATCAATAGAGCACACAGGATAAGTACACAGTCCACAACAAACCTCCCTCATTATTTTATAGTTAAATTTTATAATTACAGGGAGAGGAATAAGATAATGAATATAGCTCTCAGCCTGGGACAAGACTGCAGAATCAGAGGGGCTGTTGTTAAGTATGCGCTTAATTATAACATAGCATTGTTCAACAAACAAAAGTTGTTTATCCTTGACTTGAAGCAAAGTAAAGCACATGGCTTTGAGGTACATGTATGTTCTCTGTGACACTGTGAGTTTAAAAAGGAAGCCTGAAAAATGTTCTTTGAGTTCCCCAGAGAAGCACAGGCATATCTATCTAGACAGAACACTAAACCAGCATATGCTTTGGCTGTTAAGAGTAAGACTGCAGACGCCAATTTGAAAGCTCATTCTATCTCCAAGAGCCTGACTCCAGAGAAAAAAAAGCAAAAGCGGGTGTACACAGCTAGCTCAAAAAGAACCTTTGGTGCAACCACTTCTATGGGGCAGCTGCTAAGGTTTATCCCAAACTTCCCAAATCATTTCTTACCATTGAACATGGAGAAGGAATAGCTCAGAAGATAAGTTAGACTTCACTAGCCCTGACACTTCCATCAAAGATTTGGATCAGCTGGTGCAGGAACAGGGCTGTGTAACACTGCTCCACAATGGAGTTGCTATCACTGCAGGAAACTCATGATATGAACAATAGAACTGCTAACTAGGTGCTGTTTACTTTGGAGAGGGTACATTTGTTTTGAATTTTAAGTGTATATATTTACATACATTTTTGTGCCTTACAGTATTTCCATGAGGCAGCTTTTTGTTTCACTCCATCATCTACCATTTGGGGAAAGGATTGGCTGCTCTCTATGTCTATGTCTGAAATAGTGGGAAGGGAAACTGAGTGGGGTGCCAGATGAACATGATTGGGATAGCATCTGCATTGGTATAGAGTTAGTTATTTTTTAGTTTTCTTTTGGTGGGAATGGCTGTTGTGAATGTTTATCAGGGTCTAGGCATTTACTACGCTTGTGGCTTTTGGCCACTTTAGACCTTGTGGAAGGCTCATGACAGAATGTTAATATTACAGATTTTGTGAACAGTAAGAGTATTACGCTAGTAATGTGGGATGTTTATGATAAACATATTTGATCTTATTTTCTGAAACTCTCCCTGCTGCCTACATATGGCAGGGCAAAAGCCATGTCCAACGATTCTGTATTTGCACATTAGGGCCTGTTAGACCATGGCAGATCTCTTCAGAAGGGATGAATATGGTTATTTCCACAATTAATTTCTGCTGCACTAAGCACTCCACTGACCAAATCAAATCATGCCTGATGCTTTTTCTGATGTTGTTGGTACCCAGACAAGCTATTTTTGGACCCAGGAGTGCAAATTGCTTAAAAGATACACTTAATTATAATTTTTACATTGAGGAGTGTCATATAAGCAGCATATCAGGGCTTCTGCACTGTGGGTCTTCTGCAACATCTTGAGGATTGGGTAACAGATTATGAACTGATCTGTGTGCCCAGTGGCAGTATGGATAGATTCATCCATCATTATTATTTATAATGGTTCATCTGCCTTAAAAGCAGTTTGTATTATAAAGAAGCTGATTTAGTGTCTTAATAGCCATTGTAATTGTTTAGTAAATGTAACAAAATCTTCTAGTATTTTGCTTTTTTCCATTGACAGTTGAATCTCTGGATCTTTACATCAGTCAATAACATCCAGACTGGAATGTTAAACTACTTGGGGGGAAATGCAACATGGATGCATTGTTTGCAGATTACTGTGTACTCTGTCTCTTATGTACTGATCCCACACTGGATTAAGTACTAACTGCTTTTAGGATGTCTGAAGAACTTTCCAGTGCCTCAGTTAACTTTGTAAAATATGTCTTACTCTGAATTCCTACTGTAACTCACTATAACCCTACATCCAAAGAGCCAGAACCGAACTGGCCTTCTTTTACACATATTTAAGTATGCGTATCAGACTTAGCCACAATTCTCTCATTCTGGGTAATTCAACATCCTTAAAGTAATCTTTTCAAATTATGCTGGGCTTGTGGAAAACTGAACTCCAGCTAGCTGCAAATATCTTTAGTTTTAGTAGCCCCAAAAAAAAAAAGGCTGTAAGTGGCAGGCCCTAGTGGAATGAGCCCTGATTCCAGCGAATCTCCTTACTATGATGGGAATAACAGAAAGCAATACAAAACAATCCACGAATAGTTTGGTTTACACTAGAAACCACTTTAGGCATAGGCATAAATTAGGATTTGTCAAAGATAAGATACCCTAAGTGAAAAATCAGAAAGGCTCAACTGCCATAAGGGCTTGTACAAAATTGAAGCAGGAAGCAGGAGTCTCGTGGGGTCTTATGTTCTTTGCCTGCCCCTTAAAGAAATTGCAAAAACAAAGAGAGAGAATAGGAGGGTCACACAGTCATAGTGAGCAGATGGCTGCAGCATGAACCTTTATCGGAAGACAAACCTGGAAACATCAAAGTCCTGTGTACCAAGAAAAAAAAAAAAATCTATCAAGCGTACACTTTCCTTTCCTTGTACTTTTCTGGCCCTCCATCAAACAAAAAAAACAAAAAAACTTGGCCCTTCTGGCCTCCAAAATAATCAAACTTAGAAGCAGACCTCCGTGGGTCTAGAAGAAATATGCGCTGCATTTAGATGAGAGACTGTTCCCCTCCTGAGGTCAGTGAGGGATCGAAGAAGGAGCCATTAGGGGCTCCCATTAGGCTTCTCAGCAGTGGGCACCAGTGTTGTCGAAGCCAATCTGGAGGCTGCTAAAATCATGGATGGCTTGTCCTGTCTGACTCCTGAGGATAAAAATCCTTGAAAGCCATCAATGCAAACTGGACTGCAATGCAAGGTATTATTTGAATGACAGTGTCCAGATCTTGAAGTTCGTCCTTGTCTTGAGCCAGAATCAGGGCAATCGTCCAATAAAGATAAATTTGAATTCCTCTCAACCTGAAGAAGGCTATCACTGAGCCAGAACCTTTGTGAACGGGACTAAACGAAAGCGAGATAAATCCTAGGCCCACTTCTGACAGAGGCACACGGTTGTACAGCATTTGTCCTGGGGTGATTAAAGCCAGTTTTGTTTGAAGCCTGTAATCCCTACACTCTATGCCCCCTGCCAGAGCATCCACCTTAGATTTGAACAACATCAAAAACAGGGGGTATAGTGGGGGTCTGCTGAGGTAAAAAACAGAAATTCCCTAAGCCTCTTCCGTGAATCATTGAAGGAAGCTTAGAAACAGAAGGAGAAGGCCTGACCACCTTAGGAAGGGAAGGGAGTGAGACTCATGTGAAGTAAACCGGAACCGAACCCGGTTCCCAAGACTCCTCTGAAGAACCCGTCCGGAACAGGCGACTCATCCTGTCTGGGTTTACAGCTTTTCTTCTGCGCTTCTTGGCGGCGGCGGGCATCCCCAACGCATATTATAGTTAATTTTACACACGCCCGAAGACCAGTCTAAACAATAACCTTTCGTTTAATGGTGGGCAGAAAAAACCAATTCCCAACGGGTACTTAGCAACTTGGATTCGGTCGATGAAGAACATCTGCAGCACCTTCCCATTTCATTCAAATCTGCAAGCATTACATTATTCTTCTTCCACAAGTTTCTTGTTTTATTTGGCACATTCCACCCATAGGCATACACAAGGAAGTCAAGAAATTATACTCAGCCATAGCAAATTTTATATGGGAAATCTGACCATCAAGAATGTTCAGAAAGAAACTTATAGCTGTAGTGTGCAAAGGGTGCCAAGTTAAGCCAATGTAGCAGATGTTATGCGCTTCATTCACTCAAGATGTAACCCCCATTTGGATCCCAGCAAATATGATACTAATACATCTACACATTTCAAACCCCACCCCCCAGTCTCTTCTGAATAGAAGAAAGACTGGTAGCATGGAGGTCAGAAAGCAAAGATTAGGAAACTCCTGTGCTTAACTAAATGTTGGCATAAAGAACCCACAATGTAGGGCAGAATATGGGATAACCTCCTACTGAAGACTGAAGTGTGGCCTGCCTTTTGGCACTCATTGAAAATTAGGTGGCTTCTGTACCCTGGACATTTTTGCACACTTTCCACATACCACTACCTCCCTTTTAATGAATTAACAACCTTCAGTAGGATGGGCATATCATTTGGTGACAATATCTCCAAATGACTCATATATGTGACACAGTTAAACTTGGAGGCAATGATTTGGGCTCTCTGCCCAAAATGCCACTAAGATTAATATTCTTTCCACACAAATCCTTTCCCCTACTGCACAAATCCCTTAGACACTCAGCGTGTTAAGACTCTGGATCAGGGCAGGACAAAATGGCTACAATGACTGGGAATTGTTACTTCCTCAGATCAGTAGAGACTTGAAATTATTACTGGTAGGGAGTTTCACATCTGGCACTTTACCCTTAGTTCATATTCAAAGAGGGAACAGGATGATGATGTGTTGGAGATACCCAAGTACGGGGACAGAATTCCTACATATGCTGCTGGAGTTGCCCAGAGAGTCAGCGTGCGGCAGAAAGTATATTTTGCAACCTCCTATGCACTTAGACTCCTTATCCCTCCTCTCTTTGAGTTGGCATTTCATTTACTAGGTACTGGTGGAATCTATTCTCAGATTGACAGGGTAGAGAGGGAATGGTAAATATTGTATGTAGCCTTATTGTAGCACTTCATTTTAGGTACTGTAAGAAAATTTCAAGGGGCACTTCTCGACAGTCATTGATACTATAAAAGACTTGAGAGACTTGCTTCTTGTTCACAGGACTAAATGCAACTGGATAAGCACTGGTCAATATTATTATACAGTTGGGATTTTAAATTTATATTTCAGTTTTTTGGGATGATTATTATATTAAACCCATTTGTTTAATTTTGTCATTTTTAGCCAGTGTTATAAATATTTATTTGTTGGTTTCAATGTTGTTTTGACTGTAATAAAGTCTTCTGTTAAAAATATGTATGTACTAAGGAATTATAACTAACTTGAGACAGACTGGAGTATACCAGCTTCCAAGATAGAGAATGAGACGGGAGTGAAGTAATAGACCAGGAGGGAGTCACGCAATAAGCAAGAAGGAGCATTAGGAAGAACAGGATGATTCTGGACATTGTACTTTGTGGTTCAAATGGGGAATAACTGGGTTGAAATGAGGATAATACGGGCAAACAGCGACCACATACAAAATGAATGGCAAGAAGTGTCATACTAAAACATTAGTACTGGTGTCTGCATGGGGGATGGATTATGAAAAAATACAAGAGACTGCATCAGCATTTATTTATTTATTTTATTTATTTATTTGCAGTTTGTTAACCGGGAGAGTCCATTGAGCCAAGATGAGCCACTTTTCAATGGAGGCCCAGGGAGAAAAGCTCCAATAACATATATGTAAAACAAAACAAAATCAACAGAAATTAAATACAAGGTATTACAGAAGCAGGATCATCAAAAGTTGATACAATATGTTACACAATCTTAACATTAGCAAAACAGGTTGAAATAGTGAAAGAAATAACAATGGATAAATAGCATGCATAGTAAGTGATAGGAGGATGTAAACAACCTAAGGTAAGTATTCTATTTTGTGTGGATCATTAATTCCTACAATGTAAGGTATAAAGGAAATAAGTAAATTGAAAGACAGAAGTGTGGAAGAAGTAGAAGCAAAACACGGCAAGCATTTGGTAGAAAGTAGGGAGAGTGTGGGTGGCTGGCAGGAGGTTTAGAAGGGATGAGAACAGGAGCATTCCCAAGTGGAAGAGAGACAGGACTGGAGCAGAGTCTTAAAGGAGGAGAGGTTCTGGGTAGTTCGGATATGGGGAGGAAGTGAGTTCCATTTTCATGCTAGAGAAAAAGAAAATAGGATTTGTCCAGGGGAGCATAAGGGTTTGTACACTTCAAGAGATTCTGATTCTTGGACCTAAGAGATCGATTAGGAAGATGCAAGGTAAGAATGGAGGAGATAGAGGGGCATTGGGAAGGATTGAAGATAAGTCTGTGGGCAGTAAAGAGCTGAATGTAAAGGAGATAGTTGGGGAGCTCCAGCCAGTTCAGGGAGTGTAAGGCAATGCAATGGTGGGAGGAGGATTTAGAGCTGGTGGCAAATTTAGAGATTTTATTATAACAGGATGCAAGTTTAGCCTTAAGGGTAGCTTGTATATTGGTAAGGAGTGGGGACCCATACATGAGGGATGGAAGGAGGTAGGTGGTAGAGAGGGTGAGCTTTGCCAAGGTTGTAAGGAAGTGATTATGATGATAAAGCATTCTGAGCTTCTGGTGTGTTTTCTTGATGTTGGTTTGAAGGTGGATGTCAAAAACTTTAGTTGTTCATCAAGAATGACACCCACATACTTAGTGTAGGGGACTATTTCAATCAGGGTCCTGTTTTGGCTTACTATAGAGAAAAAAGTTTTTGGCTATTTTGGTGTTTTTGGATGGGGTGAAGATCATAATTTTAGTTTTCGATGCATTGAGGGCTAGATGATTATTTAGCATCTATGTCTCAGTGCTGTCGAAGGCAACCTGAGTTACATGCATGAACTTGGGAAGAGAATCAGCAGAGCAGATAATGGTCAAGTCATCTGCATATTGGACTAGTTTAGTGTTTGGAATACAATAGTGAAAATCATTAATGAAGATATTAAATAGTAAAGGACCCAGGATAGAACCTTGGGGGACACCTGTCAGAGTGCCAAGGTAGGAAGAGGTGCAGTTGTTCCACTTTAGAGCCTGCTACCTATTTGAGAGGTAACTGGAGAACCAATTGATGGAAGAGGAGGAAAGATTAAGTTGAGATAATTTGGACAAAAGTAAGATATGGGAAATGGTATCGAAGGTCTTAGATAAGGCTAGTAGGAGGGTAGATACAATATTGCCAGAGTCATGAGCGTGGTTGATGTTATTGAGGAAGGATAGAAGGGCTGTGGTGGTACTGTGTCTGGGTCTGAATCCATGCTGCATTGGAGTCAGTAAATGCTTGTCTAGGAGGTAGGGTAATAATTGCTGGTGAATACACTTTTTAAGTATTTTGGAGATAGGGGAGAGAGTGGATATGGGGTGGAAATTGGAGATATCGGTGTTGTTGCCCCCTTTATGCATGGGAATGATAAATGCTTTTTTCCAGAGGAGGGGTATATAGGATTCTTGGATGGAATGATTAATTAAAATACAGACAGGGAGAAGTTAGATGGTAAGTTTTCTGGGGCATATGAGCATGGTTTTAATTTTTGGAGGAGTTTTTTTATAGTGTTGCCTGGAATGGGTTTAAGGGTGAAGGGAGGGGGTGGAAGGCATTTGTGGCAGCATGAGAGGAAGATGCTTGTGAGAGAAGTAGATGGAGCTAAAGAAATGTTATGGAAAGATGTAGTGAGTTTGGCTATAGAGTCGATGAAGAAGGAGTTAAATTAGGAGGCTATGATATGATCTGGAGAGCTAGGGTCAGGGCAAGTATTGACTTTTCTGCTAAGACTAAGGAGTGTAGAGATGATATTCCAAAATTTTTGGGGGTTGGATTTGTGATTGTTTTGAAGCTTTGCATAGTAAGATTTGCAACTGGAAACAATTTGTTTTTTAACTCTGTTATGGAGTTGTTTGAATTTAGTATGGAAGCTAGGTGTTTGGAACTTTTGGTAGAGTTTCCATGATTTATCACGAGTATGCCTGAGGGATAGTGTTTCTTTGGAAAGCCAGGGCTCTGTCATGACTAGTGTGCATGGTTAATCTAGTATGTTATACAATGGTAACCCTTGAGTCTTTACAATTAACAGAAGAAAAGTGCTTGCAGTAATATTAACTGTACATACTTCCCAAATGTCATGCCTGAATACACAAAGAAGGGCAAACACACTGAAAAGGGCATTATGTTCATTGAAACTCATAGGCAAGGGTGAGTAAAGGATGTGTGATGGGATAGAAGGGGGGGGTCTTAAGTCCAATCGTGAGGAAGAGGGTAAGTAATTGTTTACTTTAATATACAGCACTTAATCTATACCTCCCAAAAGTATGTGGCTCCAAAACCACATACAAAAACTTTTTGCAATATAACACAGTGAGGCTGTGAACAATGCAAATGAACATTTGCTCATTAAGAAATGTTGAAATAAGCCTAAAGATGTATATAGTTCTTACATTTTCTTATGTTGGGGGTTAAGAGGGAGGATATTATGTTTTTATTACTGATGGACCCAACTTATTATAATGTTAAAAAGAAAAATATGACATTCTCAAGTAAGTGGAGATGGTTGGGGAGTGTAATAGAAAATATGTTAAGAGAACAAGGAAGCTATCTGGGAAAGATAATAATAGGAGAGCTAAGATAATCAGCAAGTGGGGTGTTGAAATTAACTTTCTTGAATGTTAATGGCTTAACAGATAAAAGAAGAAGATGAATGTGCTGACTTACACAACAAAAGAAATTATAGTAGTGTTACTACCAGAGATGCACCTGTATGAGAATGAACATTTGATATTCGTGACAGTGAGAGACTAGGCTAGTATGCATGGGTTGGAGAGAAAAGGAAAAGGGTGTAATGATACTCACTGAGAAAAATATAGGCATTGTAACAGATGAAAAGAGTAAAGATAAAACTGCAAAATTTACATTAATAAGGGAGTGATACCTACATTAGCATCCATATATCTACCACCCAAAGAGAAGAAACATGAAATAAAAAGTACTGGTTGAATTGATGGCATTCTAGCAGGTCAAAATGATAATTGTGGGTGATTTGAATACGGTAATTAGTTGCAAGGATGTTTCAGGGGGAACCTGGATATGAAATGGTGCAAAGAGAAGTGGGATATTTGAAAAGATATATGCAGATATTTGGCCTGCAGAATATAATGTCAGCTTATGGAGGGAAAGAATATACATGCTGGTAGACAAGGAACTTGGGTGAGACTATATAAATGTATATAGTCATATATGTCAGGAGAACATGTAGGATTGTTCAAGAAATTTAAAACACATCCAGTTTCATTATCCGATCATGTACCTATTCATTTGGAACTAGTAATAACTTCAGGAAACTACAAAAAACCACAATGGCTAGACTTGGCTGCTTGAAATGTGAAAGACATGACTGAAAATTTAGATTTGAATATTGTACCAGTCGGGGAAGCGTGGGATAAATGCAAGGACAAAATAAGATATCTGACTAGAGTCCAAAGTAGAATGATCTGGGAGGAGATTCACGGACAGTTTCAGGAGTATAGAGATAAGATGGAAATCAGCAATAGGTAGAGAGTGATTTATTTTATTTATTTTATTTTACATTTGTTTACCAGGATAGTCCGACTGGATACATGTCCATTTTCAGTGGAGGCCCAGGGAGAAAAGCTCCAAATAGACAAACTTACATAGCTTACACTAGAAGTTAGATAACATTAGAAAATATAAAACAAAGTGATTATGTACAATGGTTTAGTAGTGTTCCCTATTAGGGACTCACAATTCTCATGGACAGACGCAATTAAAAGCAAGAGATGTTAGATTGGACATAGAGCTTAGTGACGTAGTTGCATGTTATGATATTTATAGATTATGCTTTCAGTTTATAACTTAATCAGGGTTGGTACATGGGCAAAGCCAGCTCACTTTGAGATACTGTTTGAGGGTTTTTTTTAAGAGACTTTTGGAGGATTGTAGAGTTATATAGTTTGGCAACGAATTCCAGGTTTTGCCAACAAAGTTGGCAAACAGGGATTCACCAGCAGAATTATTAGCTTTGTGGGTTTGGACCAGTAGTTTGTTGGCTGACCATAGGGATCTCAGGTTGTTATATGTATGTATACATGATAATGCAGAACAATTGCAAACAGCAAGGAAAAATTTAGTAGATTAGTTGGAAATTGTGAATGAACAGCGAGTGAAGGCATTGAGACTATTGTACTTGGACAGGAATCAGAGAATGACAAATTTTGGTTCAGAGGTGAACGCAAGATGTATTAACTAGATTAATAACTTGGGTTAGAGACCCCCAGACAAGAAATTTAGAAGTAGGTCCCAGTAGGCTGGCATGGATACAGCAAGGCTATTATATAAAATTATATAGACGGGATTTGGAAATTTAAGTGAGAGGTAAAGAAACTAATAGGCATTTGGAGGTGTGCAATATAATTCAGATTACTGAAGAGGAGGGTATGGATCTACTGCAAAGTTTAATGAAGAAAAGATAAGAGAGGATATTAGGAAACAAAAAAACAGGGACAGGCATTAATGATGGTAGGATTAGATGCTAAGAAGGCATTTGATAGCGTCAGCTGGGTTTTCTTAGGAAAGATTTTGAAAGCTTTTGTTCTGCCTCAGAATCAGATAGAATTGATTTTGTGAATATATCTGTTGCTAAGGCAAAACTGAACTGTAATGGAAGATTATGAGGAGAAATACAAACAGGAAGAGGGACAAGCCAAGGATCCCCATTGTCTCCCTTACTGTTTGCCTTCTGTCTAGAGTGGTGGGCAATTGAAATAAGAGAATCAAAGTTATGAGGATTTAGATGGGAAGGACAAACAGAAGATTTGCCTTACAGAGCCCAAAAGGGTCCTTCGGTTTCTATTTAGTATTCTAGGAAATTATGGTAAGCTATCGGGTTATAAAATTAATGCTGACAAAACTTAAGCAATTATTTGAAATTATAAACCAACGCATGAGCTAGTACAGAAAGTACAGTTTTCATGGAGGCATTAAAGGATGAGGTATCTATGAGTATAGCTGAGAAAGGGAACCCGAAAATATGGGAGGATACACTAATGAAGATAGTGGGGAAGCTGAGAAATTGCTGCTTGTTAACAAAGGATTTAGATAATAAGATTCAGGAGGTGAAGATGTTTGTGATACCACTTATATTATTTATGCGTCAAGCATATTATACACAAAATAAGGCAAAATGGGCCAGATTAAAGAAAGAGCTGAATTTGTTTATACAGGTCCAACAGATTGAAAGAGTCTAATGGGAGAAACTCCTGATCCTGATACAGTAGGGAAGATTATGACTCCTATATTTGGAAGAATATTATAAGGCTATACAATTCAAGCTTTTATATTTGATGCAAGACATAACTTATATAGCTAAGCGGAAGGATATGTTGCTAAATAGAAGGGATAAACAAAAAGAACAGAGATTGCGAGCATGGGAGTTATTGTTAAGGAGGAGTGAACATCAATATGTACAGCCTTACATATGACAAGCTCTTAAACAGATTCTGAATTATGATATGATAAAGAGATGGTCAATGGCTGTATTCCCAGTAGGCATGGGGGTACAAACTAGTAAGGGTAAGTGAGTAACACAGCTGCTGACAAATGGAGAAAAAGAAATTATGAACCAATATTTGGGGAAATGCTGGTGAGAGGACAAGGGTTGTTTTGTTGGAGAGATGAAAAACAAGAATGTGGGTGTCAAGATAGTGATTATCTGCCATACCTGCTTAACTAGTCAAGGAGTGAGATTGTTAAGCAACCAGGGGGACTTACAGAATGTACCAGGGATTGTTAATTATATAATGGATGCTAGAGGTGGCTTTCCACTAAAGAAAGGACTAATAAGTAGAACTTATGAGGGGAGACTTGAACTGAGGCCACATATTGTTGAAAAGGTAAAATGGAGCTGGAGTAGGGCCTTGAACATACAAATACTAGACAGAGACTAAAGGAGATCTGCTGCACCCCAAGATGTGATACAAAATCAAGGAAATTTAGGATCCTTGCATGGGAATGCCTCCATAAATATTTTTACACAGTAGTCAAATTACATCACATCCACCCACAAGTGAGTGAGATATGCTGGAGGTGTGAACAAAAATAGAGATGGGATCTAGAGCATATTTTTGGGGGAATGTAAAAATGTGCAGGGATAATAATACTATTGTTAACCAGGTAGGCCCACTGACACACAGTCCCTTTTCAGAGGTGATTCAGGAGTAAAATCTGATTAAGTGACTTTCTCAAGATCACACATTAGGCAAATAAGAGCTGAAGGAATAAAGGCCCTGTGCCACAAAAAGTACAGCTCATAGATGTAACCATCTGTGCCAAATGAGAGGATTTAGACAAGAGCTTCAAACCCAGATAGATAAAATAAATTGTGAATGTCTGAAGCTTATAAAAGAAATGCTGTCTCTAAACTGGATAGAATCTTCTGGGTCAGAGTAAAGTCAGACATTGTTAGCGCACATTTTAAAATTAACAACAATGAAATGGAAGTGTAAGGAAACCCCAACATTGCAGGATGTTAAAATTTAATGGAGGAGGTTAAGGAAATTGAATTAAAACTGGTGAAAGGGAAAAGGGGCAAATTGTTGATGACCAAGTAGGATGCATGGTATCAAGCACAGTAGAAATATAGGTTCATATGTATATACTAGGCTAATGACCAACAGGGCCTTTACAAGCTTTGCTATGCAACCCAATTCAATTGCATCCCTTTGTAACAAGTGCATCTACATTGAAGGGATATGTTAGTTGGAGGGGGTATGTTAGTTAGGAGGTTACTAAAAATTTATTTGGAGGTATGTTAGTTAGGGAATGTTTACTGTTGGCCTCTGTCTGTAAGACACGTGGGGGCCAGTCCCAGGGTGAATTTAAGACTTCCCATCAAGTGTTAGTTAGGGAATGTTCACTGTCAGCCTCTGTCCATAAAAGATATGGGGCCAGACCTGTGATGAATTTATAATTTCCTATCCAGTAGTCAAGGTTACATCTGAATATGATGAGGGGTGAACTCTGCAATGCATATCTGTTTTGCCAGCGTGTTCTATTTATATCATAAGCAAAATTTAAATTGCTGGATGTAGTTTTCCTGGTGCTGTTCTTTTTGCAGTTGTGCAAAAGCTCTATCAGGGCTGGGTCAAAGGATGGCCTATATGCTAAGCAGAGATTGCCAGTCGACATCCTGTAGAAGACAGAGTGTACACATCAGTCTCTATGGTGATCTGTATAGGACAATGTGTTAATACTCTGAATTCTCTCAGTGAGGATCCTCTGTGGGTGTCCCAGCTGTTGCATATGCCTAGTCAGGTGCATGCCAAAGCAGACACTGTACTCAATGATGGATATGATAAGGGCCAAGTACAGTGGTACTTCTGTATCTATTTTATATGATCAGCAGACCATCAAATCTGAAAAGTTTGAATCTTGGAATGCTAAACTGGCTTCTCCTCTGGAAGCCAGCACCACAAAAGACAATGTTTTTGCAGGGGGGCAAGCCCCTTGCAACTCCCACACTCCTGCCTATTATAAATACCAACTCCATGGTCAATCCACAATGGAAAAGGGGCAAACATCTGACATCAAAAAGTACTGGCTTCCAGAGGAGAAGCTGGTTCAACATTCCAAGATTCATTCTTTTTGGATTTGATTGTATGGTTTGTTGATCTCATGAAATAGACCCCTATAACGTCCTTGGGCATGGATGCCATACCCTTACTTATAAGCTGAGAAACATAAAATGATTTTCTTACCACCTTGGCTATGTGTTAATCAAAGGCCAGCTTATTGTCTACATATGTTCACAGATCTCTAACTATTGGGTCAACTCTTAGGGGTGTTTTATCAATGGAGAAATTTGCCTGGGTTGACATTTTTCCAAAAAGCACTATAATGTACTTCTTTGCACTGAGTTGTAATCTATGACTGTGGCACCAGTCATTTCTGTGCATTAGACTTTCTTGCAGGACACTGGTGCCATGGGAGAAATTATTATAGCTACCCATTTTACAGTCATCTGCAAGCTTGTTGAGCTAGATGCCTTTGACATTAGCCTTAACCTCTGAGAAGGAGAAGCCAAACAGGAGTGGGCCCAACATGGAGCCCTGTAGTACTCTGCTGGTGACCTGCCTCTTTGTGGAGGAGGTCTCATCAGTCCTGACTTCTTGGGTCCTATCTGTGGGTCAGCTGGCAATTTATCAAATTATGTATGGATTTATGCCTAACTTGATGAGTTTGTCTACAATACCTGAATGGGGTATTGTATTAAATGCTTTAGACAAATCTAGATAGGTGTTATACACAATTTCCCCTTCATCCATTGCCTTGGTTATCTTCTCAAAAACGTTGACTAGGTTCAGGAGGCATGACCTTCCCCTTACAAAAACAAACAGGGATGGGTCCAGTGTCTGTAGGGTGCCAGTGGCTTTGTTGATAATTTCTATGATTATTCATTCCATGGCTTTGCATATTGGACAAGTTAGATTAACAGTCTGTAGTTTCCAGGTTGGTTGATAGTCCAACCTTGTGAAGGGGGATAACTGTTGCCATCTTCCATTCTCTTGGTGCATAGCCTATTTTGAAACAGGATTACTTTTGAATGAATAAATGTGACTAATGGAGGGGCAATTTTTGGAGCTTATATATTAGATAAACACAGGGATGGGCCGATAATTGGGTGAGATGATTTGATAAGTCCTAAAGAAAAGCTGGGTTAATTTATATATAGTTTTCTTGTTATTTAATGGTTATGAACTTAGTGCTTTGTAAACTATGATGGACTGGAAATAAAGGAACATACTACACAAGATAAACAAATTTGTGGGCATGGTGACACCACAAAAGTATTTTTTGGACAGTACACGATGCATGAGGACTGCACAATATATGTAAGATTTGCAAAGCTGTGTTCAATAAATCGACTAATAAAAAAATATTCAAGAAAAAATACAAAAGAAATGCAAAATCAAAGTTGTTCACGCTTAATGTAATTGTTATGTTGAAAGAAAAAAGAAGTAACTTAATCAACTGAATAGGCAGTGGAAGCATAGCAATGAACAAAATGATGATGCAAGGAAATAGGAACCAACAATAGGAAGTCAGAAAAGAAAAGCTTTAAATAAATAGACAGGAATAAAAGAGTAGTGTTTCTTTGAGTATACAAAGGGAAGAAGGAAAGCAGGGTCATAAAAACATGATCTAGAAAAGAGGGCCATGAGAAATAAGGAAAAAAGACAATCAACAGATTCAAAATGAATGTTTTAGTCTGTTTATATGAGGAAGGGAGAGGGCAGTATGTCAGAAAGGAAAAAAAGATGGGTAATAATGAAGAAATGTGGGCAGATAAGACAAAAAATCATGTGAAGTTGGAGAATTTGTTTCTGGCACTAAGGGGGAACAAACAAAGATTATTCTAGAAGGTTATCACTGATCCTCTCATGGCAGTCTTCAACAGGTAATTGCCACCAAAATTAGTCAAGTTCTAAAGACAGTAAACCATGGAGAAAGTGTTGTTTAGATGACAGCCAAGTTGAATCTGGCTAACTACACAGAATATCAGTCAAATCTGGCAGATGTTATATAAGAAGCTTTTAGTAAAGTCTATGTCTCCATAAGCAGAATAAGATGGGCATAGGCTGCAATGAAATTATTACATGAGTAAATACACAGCTGACGGGAAAAGGACAGAAGGTTAACAATGGGAGTTACTGTCAGAATAAAGGGCAATGTGAACTGAGTGTTGGTGTGTCAGTAATCAGTTCTGGACCTCTTCTGTTCAGTGTGCTCATATCTCAGATAACACTGAGTGAAGAAAAGAGGATTAACCTCTTTACAGATGATAACAACATTAGTGCAACACTAACTATTGGGAAGATATGGAATTAAAACTGTTGGTACTACAGACCAAAAGATAGCATCTGAAATTCACTGTTGATAATGTCAAGATTCTTATTTTCAGCAGCACTACCTTCTGTACAGTATATATGTTTGGAGAACTCCTGCATAAAACAACCAAGGAGAAAGACTTTTAGGCAATGATCACATCTGGAATGAATGTTCAAAAACAGAGCCAAAAAAAAGCATCAAAGGCTAACATGGTAATAGAATATAAAGATAAATATGGGATTTTTCCAGTGTGTTGATCATTGGTTAGGGCACAGCTAGAATATTGCATTCAGTTCTGGAAGCTATACTGAATGAGGTAAATAAAACTATTATGAAAGAGAGGAAAGTCATAGCAATGATCAGATATGTTCCATATATTTACAGTACTAGAAAAAATGAAACACTTTAGATGTGAAATAATCACCACATATAGTACAAATGGAAGAGTCAGTTGTACTGAAGTCAGACAACTTATGGAGAGATAGGCATTATAGAGTAGCATAACTTGTCAGTGGATACATTTAAAGAAAGACATCAATATATAAGCAATCTACCATATTACCTCCCAGTCAGAGTAAATGCTTGGCCCTGGTTTTATAAACATGCTTGGCCCTGGTTTTATAAACAGTTCTAATGATATAAGAAAAGTGTTTTAAAATGCTATTTAAATTTCGATCTGAGTTACGTAAAGAAGAAATATGATGCTTCTTTTTAGGTTACAGTAACCATGAATGGATGAAATCAGCATTATTTATTGTTCATACCTGTAAAAGGAAAGACATTTACAAAAGCTCTTCTAATTAGGTTTGGCTTTGGAGTGACATTAGGTTTAAGGCTCAAAAGATGAGTTACATCAGAAGCTGAAGCTTTGTAGATTATGAAGTTGTTTGTCCTTTATCAGGGGAAATGTTTGAAGTTTTAGACATTCAGAATTTATAGCAATGTTTGGGTTGTACTCAGTGGGCTAAACCAGCTCACATTCTTCAAAATCCTTATGTTCTTCTTAAGAGTATGAACACCCTCTACCAAGAGTTTGATAATGGAGTTTGTCAAAAGTGCTCATAGTTTCATTGAGAATAGGTAGTATTATAGGATTAATACCACAGAGGAGTATTTTCTGGAGAACATTTGACATGCTCAGAGATGACAAGAAGTTGATTTAGTCTTGAAATCAAGTAAAAAAGGGAAATGTTAAAGATTTTAAGTCCATCCTTCATTCTGAGTCAGAAAAGTTATTCAAGGTAAACTCATGTTTTTCATATAAATGCATACCATAGAGGTGCATTTTCTGGAGAATATTTGAAATGTCCAGAGATGAAGAGAAGTTGATTCAGTCTTGAAATCAAGTAAAAAAAAAGAGAAATGTTAAAGATTTTAGGTCCATTCTTCATTCTGAGTCAGAGGAGTTATTCAAGGTAACACTACGTTTCCATATAAATTTAGAGATCAGTTTGTTAATAGAGATAAAATACTCATTTGGAAGATGAAAGATAGAGTTCTGCCCTTCATTTTTATCTGTTTTTTTACACCACCTTTGACTGAGAGAGATGTTATTCAGGGTGAACCTATTTTTCTATATAAAAGTGGAAATCAGTTAATCACTAGAGACGAAGTACTCATTTGGAATATGAGGGACATAATTATTGCAAATACTTGAAAATACGATCTCTTTCATAATGGATGTATTTACTAATAGGTTAAAATTAAACATATTTCAACTATCCAGAATGGCCTTAATCTTTTTAAGGCTGGCTCCCTTGGCTTGAATGAATGTATATCTGGTTTATATGTAACTCCAAGGTACCTGAGTTTGTTGAGTGAGATTTATTATTGTTTGTATATAGTATGTTTGCAATCTTGTCAATGTCAGGCGATTGGGAGGGGGGGGTTATTATACTCTTACATGACTTTTAATAAATGTGAAATAGATTTCAAGGTGGTTTGAAAAAAAACAATGACATCCAAAATTCAGGAACTCTAAATACCTGAATTAATGAAAATGAGCCTCAACCAAGAGTGATTTTGAAAATTTTGCAGAAAAAAGGTTCCAGTGAAAGCATTAATAGATAGGGTGATACAGAACCTCTAGAGATTTTAACCATAGGAGATATTTTACCACTAATAACAATGGAAGTAGAAGTAGACTTCCAGAATGCTTTTATAGCTTGCATAACATTTTTGCAAGATAGACTTACAGAATGCTTTTACAGCCTGCATAACATTTTTGCAGGATTGGAAGTTGCCAAAGACATGATCAGGATTGCAGTCAAGTAACATGGCTTAATCCCACTGTAGAATCCCACATGGAATAACTTGTCAAATTCTGTAGTTAGACAGGGTATCTAGCTTTTGTTATGTTAACGAGATGCTCTATACATATATCTCAGTATGGAATCAGTCTTAGTAATTTTAGCCAGCAAGACAAGCATCTTTAATAAATCTTAAGGTCAACCATATGGTCATACATGAAACTATAGCATGGAAAGGCAGATCAATCCCTACAAACGGTTAACTGCTTTAACACAACAGGTCTTGGCTAATAAGATGCCAGCAACAGATGTAACGTTGGCCTGCTTGAAATTGTTAATGGGTTGGAAAGCCACCAAAAAAGGGCTTTAGGCACACAAAAACAGTTTGACAATACACTCCTAGAAGATCTCAGCCCAAAACACACTATTCAAAAGACCAACATCAAACTGGATAACCTTGCAAACTGGAGCCAAAGAAACATCTACAGATTCATTAGTTTGTCTGAGAAAATTACAAAACTGTTATACTTAGCCACAGAAAGAGCCCACCACATCATACTTAAAGTACATTCAAACAATATGCTCAGGCACTTTATAGCCCACTTCATGGATTACAATGACAGGGAGATAGTAGTCCACAAAGGCAGATTAATGGGGGCACCCTCTAACCTGGATGGAACTCAAGTCTGTGATGCCTCTCATTACAATAACATGTTGTTCATAAAGAAGAGAGCCATGGTCCTGATTATTAGATGGTTCAAAGAGGCAGGAATCTCTTGTCAAGTTCAGTTCCCAGCATCTCTTCACATCTTTCATGCAGACTAACAATAACTTTTTGAGAGCCCAGGAGAAGCATATGTTTTTGTGGATACACTGCTTAAATAAAAGGTTACATTCTGCACATATACCAGGATCAAAACAAAGCCAAGAGGCAATGTAGATACCAAACATGAGCAGTCATCCTCACTAATTCCCAATATGGCTCCACAAAGTAAGAAATGATATGCAGTCAGAGTTACAAGTCAGAAACAAAATACAAATACCTCTAAAACAGCACAGAGATAGAAGCTATTTTCAGGTACTGTCAAAATAACTAACCACATTGATCTGGTTAGAGTAGCTGGATGAAGAAGATGATGCCTTTAATATGAGCAAACCTCTTACACTATAGATTGAGTTAATGGGCACCATTACTGACAGGGAAGATGTTATCAAGGTGCCTGTGGCAATAACCAAAGCGCCCAATAAAAACTGACTGGCTTTTATTAATGTATACTTGATTTCAGCTCCACCTTTAAGTGTCTTAAAGTGTAAATGTTGGTAATGACAAGCTGCTTCCCCTTTGTGTCAACAGCAAGACTGATCCATTTTGCCAAGTTGTTTCCTAGATGCTATAGCCTGTCAATTTATTTATGTATTATTTATTGACATTTGCCGACCGGGAAAGTCCACTGGGTCAAGAATCCATTTTTAGTAGAGGCCCAAGCAGAAAAGTTCCACTCACAAATTCAGACTGTATACTAGACAATATAATATATTTAGTAACATTCAAATTTTCAATATAGATACATCAATAATGAATATTTTTACAGTTCTATGGCCTGTATGATTTTCTATTGATTGATAAGATAGAACAAAATCCAAAACATAAATAAGAACATTATATCTACAGCAGCATAACAAAGTTTCAAAACAAATACATCAAGCATATTTTTTTATAATTCTATGTAGTGTGCAAAATTGTCATTTTTAAATACACAATATATATGTCAGCACAAGTGGCTCATTGTAGCTATATAACTAGATTACAAGCAAATATATAATGAAGTTCATATTCCCAAAGGAAGACTGTAATTGTTTTTGATAGGGGATCTGCTATTTTAAAGTGTTAAATCAAAGTTTAAGGTGGTTTGCTGCTTTGTAGACAAGGATATACTGATTTATTATGTAAATGGTTTCAAAGTGAATTTAAAGTTTTTTAAAGATTCCAGTTGTGTGATTGAGGGAGGTAAGGTGTTCCACAGCTTAGATACAGTAGCTTAGATACAGCATGTGATTATAGGCTTTGTTCTGCTCTTTTGTTGGTTATGGAAACCTTTAGAAGTTGTTAGAGGATTGAAGGTTTCTGGCGGGGGTATAAAAGTTAAGGATAGAAAGAAGAGAGGGGCAGTTAACTTTGTTGTATATTAATTTATGAGTTAATGTTAGTTGGATGCAAATAAGGAAATGGGGGAATTCGAACCAATTCAATTCCACAATGGCTAGACGATGGTGAGTTTTAAATGGCAATCCAGTGGCAAATTTTGCTATTTTGTGGTAGCATGATTGAAGTTTGTTGCTTAGGGATGTATGTAGATTAGTGAAAATGGGGGAGCCGTAGAGAAGGGATGGAAGTAGGAGGGTATTTGCTAGCTTTATTTTTGTATGTTTGTCCATGTATGTTTTCTGTCTATAGAATTTTCCTAATTTAAAGTGTGTTTTTTTATTGTGTTTAGAATATGTTGCTCAAAGGATAGTTTGTCATTTATAGTGATGCCCAGTAGTTTTGCTGTGTGCACTATTTCAATTATGGTCTTGTGTTGTAAGTAAATTATAAAGTCATGTGGAAGTGATTTAGAAGAGAACAATACTAGTTTAGATTTTTTTTAGGATTTAGAAGAAGTTGTGCATCATTTAGCCATGTTTCTAAAGGCAGTGTCTGTTAACTTTTGGAGGTCAGAGAAATTATAGGAAGAAGATATAATAGAATCATTGGCATAATGGATGATTGAACTTTGTGAGGAGATTCACTGGAGATCATTTATGAACACATTAAATAGCAAAGGTCCCAGAATAGACCCCTGTGGGATACCCATTGTATTGACTGTATCCAGATTGTTTATTTTGCCATTTAACTGATTGTTGTCTGTTATTGAGATAGTTAGAGAACCAGGTAAGGGAGTGCTGGGAGCTTTCTAGAGTTGCAAGTTGCTGAATTAATTCAGTATGTGATACTTTATCAAATGCTTTGGACAGGTCTAGTAGAAGTACTGATGTTTGTAGATCATCATCCAAAGCCTTAGTCACAGCATCAGTAAAGGACAGAAGGGCTGTTATAGTACTATGTGCAGGTCAAAAGCCATGTTGGTTGGGGGCAAGAAGGTTATTTTAGAGGTATTTTAGTAGCTGACTATGTATACATTTTTCGAGTATTTTAGATAATGGAGAGAGGATGGAGATGGGATGACAGTTAGTTAAGTCATATGTGGTTCCGCCTTTGTGCAGAGGGGTTATAATGGATTTTTTCCATATTTGAGGGATTATGGACTCAGAGATAGATTCATTAATTAGAACAGAGACAGGGTAAGCTATGGCTTTGGCACCATGTTTTAGATATTTGGAGGGAAGGTTATCAGTAGATAAGGAGCAAGATTTTAGTTTCTTTAGTAACTTGAATACTTGGGAGGTGGGTATGGGTTTTAAAGAGAAAGTAGGAATTATTGGGGTATTGTTATTTCATTATAGAGTGAAGGGTGAGGATTATAGTCTTTAGGAGTTGAGTTTGTGCTGCATGGGGACTCTATGCTCCAGACCAGAAGTGTATTCCTCACTGGTAAGATCAGACCATAAATTAATATCACTGTATATCCACATCCAGACCCCATCCCCTGCCCAGAAAACCACAGTGAAAAACTTCTCTAAAGCACACTTCACACTCCTTAAAACCGAGGTAGAATCCTTCAAAGCCCCCGGGCCTGTGGAAAATATGGCCCAGACTGCAGAATCCTTTATAAATGCATTCTATGAACACCTTCAGGAATGCATGGATCATGCAATCCCAAATAAAACCAAGACTCAATCCCCCAAGGGCAGGCATCCTGCCTGGTGGACCCTAGCCATAAACAAACTATACAACAGAAGGAGGAAGCTACTGCACGATAGAGCAAAATCCCTAAAAGGGAAGGCATCTCTGATCAGTATTAGCAAAAAACTACGGGCACTCATAAAATCATCTAAGGTCAGCTTCGAGAGAAAAATTGCTCAGGACACTAAAGATAATCACAAGACTTTCTTTAGTTATGTTAGGAACCTAGGTGGAAACTCCCAGATATGCTCAGAGTTAGTCCAAAATGACAAAAAATACACTGAACCCACAGACATTGCCAACATCCTGGCTGACAGGTTCAGTGCAAACTTCTCTCCCCTCCACCCCAAAAGAGCAAATATCTATCCCAGCTGAGTGCTGCCCCCCCCCCTGACATCTCAGATGCTCAGGTGAGAGCCGCCCTCTCCAAAGCAAAAAACACAGCATGAATGGGACCAGACGGTGACCCGGGCTGCATCATACATGAACTCCAAGAAGAGCTGAACCCCAACATAAAGCTACTGTTCAATCTCAGCCTTACTGCAGGGTATGTACCCAAAGAATGGCGTACAGCAACAGCGGTCCCTCTCCACAAAGGTGGTGCCTCAACGGATCCTGGAAACTATTGCCCCATAAGCCTGACTAGCTTGGTCTGCAAAGCTATGGAGAGGATCATCATGGAATTCATAAATAAAGATATTGGGGACCTATAGACACTGGACCCTACCCAGTTCGGCTTTGTTAAGGGCAGATCCTGCCTCTTAAACCTGGTTGATTTCTTTGAAACAGTCACCAAGGCCATTGACGAGGGGAAGGAGGTTCACACAGCCTACCTGGACCTCGCTAAAGCCTTCGATACAATACCCCACTCAGGCAGCATAGATAAGCTCTCCAGCTTAAATATAAACCCCGATGTCACTAGATGGGTTGCGAACTGGCTCAAGGACAGAACCCACATGGTCAGAATTGCTGGAGCCATGTCAGACTCCAAACCAGTTACAAGTGGCATCCCACAAGGCTCAGTCCTGGGACCCCTCTTGTTCGGTATATATTTCTCAGAGGTACAGGCCAACACGGGAGGACTGTGGCTGACCAAGTTTGCAGATGACTGCAAACTAGGCGCCATAATTGACTCTGCAGCTGACACAAGCATCCTCCAAAAGGGTCTCATAGAAACAGATAACTGATGACAGAGACATGGCCTCAAGCTAAATGCCAAAAAGTGTATAATCATCCCCTTTGGCAAAAACAAAGTGCCCACAGATTACCACATAGGTGGTAATCCATTAAGTACGGAAGAAGTAATTAGGGACCTGGGGACCCAAGTTGATAGCAATCTCTCTTTTGACAACCACGTGGCCAAAGTGGTTAGAAAAACCTTCTATACAGCCCACCTAATCATGAAGGGATTCACATCTAGATTAAGGGAGGTCATTGTATCTCTTTACTCATCCCTCATCGGGCCCATAATTGAATGCAATGCCCCTTTCGGGATGTACCTTACCTGACACCTGCAGCAACTAGAAAGACCCCAAAAGTACCTCACCAAGAGGATCAAAGGGTTCAAACAAATGCCATATGCTGCCCGGTTAAAGAAACTCCAGCTCTACTCAGTTGCATACCACCTGCTTAGAGGCGATCTGTGCCTGACGTATAAAGCAATGTCGAACCCAGAATTAATGGACATGCTGCACCTCAGAAAATCCAAATCCCAACGAGCTACTCGCTCGAGGGACTTGAACCTCAGCACTGAAATAAACAGGACATGCTGGAGGGACAGATTCATAATCCAGAAGCTCCCTTCACTCTGAAATAGAATCCCAGTCCAAGTTAGACAGAGTCCCTCACTGACTCTCTTCAAGAGAAATCTTGATGAGTGGCTGGGAGAGCGTAGGTTTACCCCGGGTGTCACTTCTGTGTCACTGCTAGACAGAGGCACAGTAAACTAACCTCGAAAAAGGGCATAGTAAAACATTTAAAATGCGTGGCAAAAGCCAAACACACTCTGGCTAGGCTTGCAAATGCCCTAGGGCAGATAGCCTAGTATGAACCTATGAACCTATTTTGCTTTTCCTGGGGGAATTATCCATATTGGATGGGGATATCTAAGCAAGTTTAGCGTTGCTATCTATGAAGTGGGAGTTGAAAATATGGGCTATTTGTTGAGGGTCTTTGTCAGGATAGGGTGATGGATTGTGTGGGATTCCAGGATTAAGTAGTGAAGCATCTGATTTTCAGAATTTTGGGGGGTTATTACTTGAATGACATAATTGTTGTGAGAAGTAGTTTCTTTTATCATTTTTAACTAATTTATTTGCTTTATTATGAAGTTGTTTGAGCTTATTTTCATTTGCTTGAGTTTTATTTTCATGCCATTCTTTCCAGGCTTGTTATCTTGAGCTAAGCAATTGTTTAGTTGGCTTGGTAAGCCAAGGAGCACGATTGAGTTTTGATCTTTTGTAATGCAGTGGGGCTAGACTGTTTAGGGTGTTTAGGAAGATATTATTAAAATATGTACTGCCTCTTCTAATGGTAAGAGTTTTAAAGGGGTACTATTATTTGCATTTAGAGGGTTGTTAAAGGCTGTTTGGTTAAAATTTGTTAAGTTCCTAGATGCTCTGTAAGAGTGGGATTTAGGCATCTGAGTGAGGGTTCTGTGTGTAAGGGCAGATAGGTGGTCATTGAGAGTGTTAGAGAGGGTGCAAGTGTTAGAGTATTTTTGTTCATCTGAGGCAAGGATCCAGTCGAGGGTGGCTTCTGGTAGATTGTTTAGTATTCGTATGGGGGATGTGATCAGTTGTGTAAACCTGTACAGGTTAGTACAGTTAGATGGGGAATCAAGATTAGGTTTAACCAGTTAATGTTAGTATCTCTTAGAATGATAGTGTCATTAGATACATTTTGAGTTGTTCATGCTAGAAAAATTTTAAGAGTAGGTATATTTTGACCTGGGGGAATGTAAAATTACTGCTATGCATAAGTATTTTGTTACTTTTTATTTGAAGAGATGCATGCATAAGTATTTTGTTATTGTTTATTTGAAGAGATACTAGTAGGCATTCCATATTGTTGAAAGTTGGGACAAGTTTGGGAAAGGATGTAATGGTTAATAGGTTAATATATATTATAGCTACATTACTAACTTTCCTTGTGAGTCTATCATTTCTAATAATATTGCAGCTATTTAGAACTATTTCAGTATCTAATATATATAGGTTTAGCCATGTTTTTGTAACAGTTACTATATCAGAGGGGTCTATATTATATATTCAAAGTTTCAAAACTTTGAACCTCATATGTTCAACAACATATGAGCGAAATTTGAAACATCAAAAATATAAAAAAAAATTTAAAAAAAAACTTACCTCAACATTCTGAGTAGGGGGGCCCCCAACACCCACCTATTTAAATATACCAACTCCGAGATCACACTTCAGTGCAGAAAAGGGAAATTTTCCCATTCTGCACTGTACAGAGTCATTGCTTTTCATCTTCGAACTTTTTAAAGTTCAGTCAAATGGTGTCGACTATATGACATTCGAACTTTAAAATATTTGAATAATTAATAGGGACCCTATCAGGGCTGTATAATAATCATCATAATGTGATGAATATGTGTACGCAATGGCATAGATGGACTGTGACTAATTTAGCATCTGCCAGAAGGGGATAGTCATACTAATTTCTTCTAACAGAGCCAATTGGCCCAAAGGAGATGAAGTCTCTGATAAGAAATGTAACAGGGGGTCCTAGGAGTTAAAGTTAATAGTTTTTATGTGCTGCTTGTCAACTTTTATGAGCCACTGAGGATGAACAAAAGTATATGCATACTCTCCATGAGATCTTTTTTTTTCTCAAAAATCTCTTTATTGAATTATAAAATATAACATAACAACAAGCATCAAAACATTGTAAATATAATCATTTAGGAGTTATTTGAGGTTACACAACATATAGATGTACATTTCAACTCATGAATGTGGAAAAATAAAGAAAACAACAATATATACAATATGTACAAATGGTGACCAAGGTGCAAATGATTCAATAAAGTATTAATCATGTTAGAAAATGAAGTATGAAGGTAAATAAATCATATTAGTGTACTAAGACAAGAAAGTAAAAACTGTTGATCGTTATTAATAATATAGAGGACCTTCTCTATAGTTTTGTTATTCAAAGCCATTTTTTTGGGACTCTTCAACATAGTTTTTTGTGCAGAAATGTACGAGTAAGCCATTGTTCTAAAGGCAATCCAATTCAATTTAGTGCGATCAAGCCAGTTTTTGGAAATGTAAAGTTTTATGAGAGAGGAAATAAATATAAATACATGTGTGTCTAATTTAGAAAGATGTATTGAGGGTATGTGTAGAATTGCTGTTTCCCAGGATAAGGTGGATTTGTGATATCCCATTTTCTGTAACCTTACCTTCAAAGAAGTCCAAAGTTTATGTGAATAGTGGCAATACCAAAAAATATGCAGAAGGTCAGCTTTTGGAAATGAGCAACAAGGACAAGAGGGAGACTTACTAGCATCAATTTTATTAAGTTTGGAAGGGGTATAATAAGCATTATTATTTATCATCAATTGGGTATAGATCAATTTCTTAAAAGGGGAGTGTTCCAAAGTGTTTCTAATAGCCAAGAGTTTTTGTTTCTCAGTTAGTTGAGAATTATGTTTATCCCAGAAGTTAGAAAAAAGACATAATGAGTCTTGTATGAATTTGTTTAACAAATTATATGATTTTGATAGCATTTTCTCAGGGAGTGATAATGTTTTAATTATCGTATCTAAATTGTTAAGATCTTGTTCTTTTGGCAAATTAAGAACACATTTAGCCATGACCACTTCTCTTAATTGACGTAGAATTATAGTATATTTACAATTGACTTTCAGTATATTCCGCAGATTAGCTAGAGACAAATCTTTATATTTCAAAAGATCCCAGACAATCATGTTTTTAATAAGAGGATAGTTTGTAAGATTAAATGGCATATTATCTAATTTAAGGTTGGGATTCAAGTGTAGTGGTTGAAGTAAATAAAGACTATTATCAAGCTTGACAAGTTTCAGTAACTCCTGAAATGCTTTGATCTTTTGTTTTAGGAAATTCGAGATTTTGAGTGTGTTTATGATATCTATAGAGATGAATGGAATGGCAGCATGGTTAATATTTTTGGAAATAATATATTGATGCCATATCTTAACCCAAATTGGAGATTGATTGTAGTTAATATTGTTCAGTTTAGAAATGGAAAGTAATTTGTTGGCCAAAACAATTAAATAATAGAGATACAAATTTGGCAGACCCAAACCACCCCTGTCTTTAGAAGTTGATAGTTTAGGATAAGAAATCCTAACTGTTTTAGGAAACCACAAAAATTTAGCTAGTTCTTTATTAACTCTATCGAAGAAAGATTTAGGAATGATTTGATCTGAGGAATTGAATTGGTAGAGAAATTTGGGGAGAATATTCATTTTAATCACTGCAGCTTTGGATAAAAGTGATAGGTTAAGTAGTTCCCATCTACGCATATCAAGCATTATTAATGTCCATATTTTATTCAAGTTATTTTGAAATGTAGATAGGCTATTTTGATCCACATGAATACCCAAATATTTAACCCCATAAGTAATATTAAAAGGAGATTCAGGAAATAAGTATGGTTTATGAGCCAGATGGTTTAAAGGGAGAATATGAGTCTTTTGGGGATTAATGTGATAATCCGATGCAAGTGAAAATTTCTCAATAGAGTTAACAAGTTTGTTTAGATCTGTGATAGGTGTTTGAAAGTATATTACTAAATCATCCGCAAAAGCTGAGAAAGGTAAATTAGTGTTCAAAACCTTAGGAATCCTATGGAATGTATTTTGTGTTATGTATAAAAGTAATGGTTCTAAATACAAATTAAAGAGAAAAGGAGATAAAAGACAGCCCTGTCTTGTACCATTAGTAATCTTTATAGGGATTGATGTGGATCTATTAATATATAGTCTGGTAAAGGATTCTTTGTATAAAGTTTTGATTAAATTTATAAATGATATAGGAATATTGAAACAGGTCATAGCCTGAAAGAGGAAGTTCCAACTCACTCTATCAAATGCTTTTGATGCATCAAGAATCAATGCGTATAGTGGGTTATTATCATTTTCCGTAAGGTGTATAATGGATTCTATAGTCAGAGTGTTGTCCCATGCATGTCTGTGAGATGTAAAACCTGTTTGGTATGGGGAGGTTATAGATGTTAAAACTTTCTTTAGTCTATTAGCGAGAATAGAAGATAAAATTTTGATGTCTAAATTAATTAATGAAATGGGTCTGTAATTATTGGGGTCCGTTTTGTCTTTATTATTCTTTAAAATTAGTATAGTTTTTGAGGTGTTCCAATGGAGATCAGCTATGTCGTTTATTTTAATGTAATTATAAACCTTGAAGAAGAAGGGAGCAATTACTGACTTGAAGGATTTAAAAGTCTGGACCTGGGGATTTACCAAGTTTGAGTCTGTCAATGGAATCCAAGATTTCAAGGAGACTTAGAGGAGCTGACAGAATGTTATGTTGTTTTTTCATTCAACATAGAGAACATTATAGAACTTAGAAAACTATTTATATGACAATTAACTATAGGTTTAGATTTTTTGGAATATAAGTCAGTATATAATAGCGTAAAAAGTTGCAAAATTTCCTTGTCCGTGTTATATACTTGATTTTTGTATTGTATAGGCGATATTTTAGGCCTATCAAAGTTTTTTTTAATTATTCTTGCTAGAGTTTTGGAGGGTACTTGAGCCCATTCAGAGTAAGTAGCTAATAATCTTTGCTCCAGTATTGAGAGGTTATTTTGATGTAACAAAAGAAGTTCTTTTTGAGATTGTATAATTTGCTTATAATATGAGGGGTCCGAATTTAATCTATATTGAGTTTCAAGAGACTGAATCTTTAGTTTTAGGGATCTTTCTTTATTATTAAATTGTTTTTTAAGGTATGAAGCCTTACCAATAAACATTCCCCTCAACCTAGCCTTACAAGCAGCCCATTGAATATCATAGGGAATATCTGTTAAATCTAGGTTATTTTCCATTTCTTGAATTATTTCTATACATGTTTTACTAATATCTTTATTAGAGAGCAAATTATTATTCAAAGTCCAATTATTTTGTTTGAATGTATGTCTATAATTAAAGTCCATATTTAATTTTAATAAGATTCTAGAGTGATCAGAAAGAAATCTGGGCTCAATACTAAAGTCTAATAACAATTGTGATAAAAAAGTAGCTATAAGAAAGAAATCTAACCTTGACCATGAATGATAACATTTTGAGTAATATGTATATATATCTTTTTTGTTTGAGTATTTAGTAAGTTGTAGAGGGTCTATAAGATTATAGTCCAATATTAGGTCCTCCAGCGCAAGGGATGCTTGTTGATTATAAGAAGAGGAACAGCTAGTACGGTCTATAACTGGGTTGATTACAGCATTCCAGTCTCCACCTACAATAACATAGTGATCTTTATAAGAAGAGAGAATATTATGTATCTGTAGAATAAAAAAAATGTTGATGACTACAGGGGCCATAAATATTTAGCACCAAAAGTGGTTTATCTACATTATGTATGGTGGAAGTAAAGTAACACCATCTGCCCTCATTGTCATGTTTTTCTTCAATAATACTCCCCTGAAATTTTTGTTTAATTATGATAGCCACCCCTCTGGAATTAGAAGTGTCACCAGAAGCTATTATTTTTTTGATCCATTTTTTGCTTTTTTCTTTGTACCAGTCATCCCTAGGAATATGTGTTTCTTGCAGAAAACATATATTAGCATGTGATTTATACATTAAATGAAATAATAAGGATTTCTTAGCTTTGTTCTTAATCCCTCTTACATTCCAGGAATCGATTATTAATAAATTAGTCATGTGATTATCAAAGGTCTGTTAGAAGGAATGCAGGAGAATAAAATGTTTGTGCATGGAAAAAAATATAAAAAGGAAGAGAAAAAGCAAAGCTTAGTCTCAGTACAACAATTATTATATATAAAGGTATGATTCAAAATAGAATTAACTTTAGTCTCAAAATCTTCCCACCTCCCCATCCCAGTGCCTACCCACCTTAACTTCTCTAAAGAAGGAAGATATAGATAACTATATGTATGATGTGTGTATTTGGTCACCAGTAAATCCAATGTATCAAAAGAAAATTTGAGTAAAGTCCTAAAAAGGACTATAATAAAGTTAACAAAGCTAAACATATTTACACAATAATCTGATAACAAGATGCCCGACATACTTAACCCCATTCACATGTGTATTCACAAACTCCTATATAGTTAATACGAAATTGTGTCACATAATGAAAATACTGTTAATCTAACCCTATAATATATATTTGCCTTGGTAGGTGCATGTGAAACATAAATATCGTAGTAAAATTATAATATATCTAGAGCAAAGTAATCATGTAAGTGAATATATTAATATAAGAGCATATCTCAAACGTTATAATTTAAAAGTATCTAGAATAAGATATATTAATTTATATATTTAAGATATAGTACTTTCATATCAATAAACCCTATAATCAATAGATCTCTGACTAATAGTATAATTATTGACTAAACTGATTTGTAGAACATGAGTGGATATAATTTCTTTTAATAGTGGGATCACCAAGACATCCAGTATTAATCATCTGTCTAATATGCAATTTCAAGTCTCCCATCTCCATTACAGATAATAAAAAAAATAAATAAAATATTGTTTAATAACCTAACATTCTTGAGTTAGGTAGTATGTATAAAATAATGTATGCTAAGGGCTCAGGGAATCCCCTACCATAGGTGTTACGCACTGTTTCATCTAGTAATGTCGTGTGATGTTTCAAGTTGCTATACAGAAAAAAATGACATTTTAATCATAAATAAAAATAAAAAGCAGAACCTAACACACATCCCATTATTAAGTGATTCGCCAGCCTAAGCATACTGTGAAAGGATATTAACATTAGATTTAACTTTGAACCCATTTATATATAAATTGAGCTATAATATATAAAACTATACTTAACCTAGAAACTTGACATGTGTAGTGCACATAAAGAACATTTCACTAGACAAAAAACCTTATAATTGCTCTATTATGAGTACATTTTAAATTCAGATTTATCTGAATCATGTCTATTGAAATGTATGGCTAATGTTTCTAATAACCCTTAACATGTATGATATACTATACTATACAAATTCCTATTGTGCAACATGACATTAATGTATATGAACTTGAGGACAAGTATTATTCTTTGTCATATAATGAAAGAACATTGACCTCTATAAGACCCCCAGTGGCAGGTCCCCATTTCAGATTCAATGTGAGAAAAAATAGTGGCAAAATAAAGCACTTTAACATATATACACCAAAAGTGCCAGCTTTAGTAAATACAATCACCATAGAGCAAAAACACTAAACATATTGACTGGTGAAATAAATCCTTTCAGTAAATGATGAAATCTGAAGAGTGTATTAGACATTTGGAAAGCCTGATTAACAGGCACAGAGCTAGAGATATTATCGCACATCCATAAGAAGCGTCCTGATCACGCAGAAGGCCTCCTGCCGCACATAGGACTTCGGAGTCGATTTGAGTGAAAAAAACATGCTAACATGCACGGAATCAAGCTGAATTGAGTAACAGCAGTCCACGATACTGAATATTGCAATACTCATCAGGAACCACTTCACGAAACCAGGAAACCATAAAATTGTGAATGGAAAACTAAAGGGAACATACTATACTTTCCGATTACATCAAGAACAAGTAACCAAGCAGCAGGAAGCTCATCAGCAATCTGGAAGTCATTGAGTGGATAATCAGGACTCTAATCTCCTGTGAGTGGTAACGTCATCCAGCAGGCAAACAAGAGGGAAAATGAATTGTGCCTGAGCACATATTGCAAACAACAGAATTCTGACCAGGTTGGTAGCGTTGCATAAGCACGAGGGTTCCGATGACTTTTCTCTTCTTACTGACTGAATGACATTTATGACTAGAGCTATATTACCACATAAACACTCTAAAATGAAGACACTCAGAAACCATAAAAGCACCATAAATTACAATAAAGATGTTTAAAACAGTGACATCTAAAAAAAACTAATAAACGCAAATAGTACACATTATAAAACCAGAGTGTCATTCTATGGTAAAGCTTATCATATAAACTGTTATTAAAGAGAATAAATAATGAAATGTAAGTACACTAGTTGAAATTCAAAGTACTTACATTAGTTAGCAGAATTATTTATGAGTAACATTGTCAGGAAGGACCTTGAATAATTTTAAAAAGATATCCTTTGCTTCTTGTGGTTCTGTAACAGTATAACTTCTGTCATTGTAGCCGAAAGAGAGTGTGTTTGGATATCTCATCCGAAATTGTATTCCCCTTTTTATCAGGTCTGCACAATATGGAGATAGCTTTTGTCTATTCATTTTTATTTGTGGGGGTAAATCCTGCGAAAAAGTCAGCTTATGATTATTCCATATGAGATGTTTTTTGCTTTTGGCTGCTTCTAAAATACTTTGAGTGTCTTGGTAATTTAGTAGTCTTGTGTAAATAATCCGAGGTGAAGTAGATTCTTGTCTGGCACGCAGGGCTCTATGCACTCTTTCAACAATTAAGTTCTTAGTGGTTGACTCACAATTAAGTAATGCATTGAATATTTGTTTAGTCACTGAGAATAAGTTCTGACTATCATAAGATTCAGGTAATCCTCTAATTATTATATTATTTCTGCGAGATCTTGCCTCTAAATCCAATAATTTGGCTTGTATTTCTGCAAAGAGAGTATCTTTGGATTTTAGATCACGTTCAATAGAGTCTGTTCTAATTTCCATATCAAGATTTTTATTTTCAAGTAAGTCTATTCTATCATTTATTTGTTTTAGAGTTTTACCAAAGTCAGTAAATTGTTCAGAGAAACTCTGAATAGCACTTTGAATAGGCTGTAGTGCCATCTTCAAATCTTCTAAATAAAAATTAGAATCACTTTTATCTTTAGCACTTACTTTATTGTTCTCAGTAGATTGTTTGGTGGTTCTTAATCTCTTAGAGCCAGTGTCTTTTTCTGGAGAAAGCATAGAGGAGAATTTGGCCTTGGTTGTCTGCGTCTCCATGGAGTCAGAGTTGCCAGCCATGCCCAGAATAGAGGTGTGAAAACAGGAATGTTGACACTGAGAAGGGCTTCTAGAATGCACGTGCCCAGAAACTGTTGAGGCCAAAAATACTCTGAAGTAAAATAATATAAAAGTTTCACTCTTTCAAAAAATGAATAATCCCAGAATGAAGAAGATGTATCAGAGATACTTTCTGTAGAAAAAACTGTGGAGAAACTTCGCTTAAAAGTTGTTAAAAATTGCAGGTAGTTAAAAAGCTGTGAGGAGCTCAGGGAATAGGGAGCAGTCTAGCCGGCGACCATCTTGGAATTTCCTCCATGAGATCTTAATAAGACTGAGTGCATCATCTTACTCTACTGATTTTGGCTGGAGACATCAATGCTGCACTTGATCCTTGTATAGATAAATGCCCAGCAGGTAGTATCTAACTTCCTTATTGTACACAGGTACTTAATAACCTCATCACTATGCTGGGGTCTGTATAACTCTTAGAGTATATTGCACCCTAAGAACTGAGAATTTTACTTTTATTCTCCAATTATTAATGTAGGTAGCCATCTGGATTATGTGTTTATAAGTGTATGTTTACTTTATTTCACAGTTCATGTAAGGTCCCTTTTTCCCTTTCAGACTTCTTTATGTAGTAGTGGAAATTATGGATGTAGGTTATGCTCACTCCTTTTCCAAATGAAAATTTAATATAATAACAGGATGAAAGAAACCAAAGAATTGAAGAAGTCTGCAAAGATATTGTGGTAGGATAAATGGATTCAAAAGGACACTATTTTTGGTAAGTAGGAACAGTAAAAAGAATGCCTTCAGCATGCGAGGAAACAAATTAAAGGTGGTAGGCATAATAGAAATATACTTTCACGTAAAGAATAAGAAAATCTGCTGTCTGGTTTATATTTACAATATGAACTCAGTAATTGCACAGATGTAAATTTTATCAGACATGTTAGTGAAGTGATACAGAAATGTAAACCTTTGCAGTATGGAAGCATTCGAGAAAGGTTTGAAAGGGGTAAGGCAAATTAATGAACTGGAAATAAATCCTATTTCAAGTTGCTAACAAATATAAAAAGTAGGAGATGTTGATCTCAGCCATATACATTAAAGATTGGTATATCAATAATTCTTTAGCAGAGATCAGTAAGTATATGGGATTACCTATGCAGGTTGTCTGGAAGAAATAAAAACAATACTTAGACCTTCTGATCATGCCCTCCTTGAATGAGTCAGACTTGAATCAATTAAGTAAACCCTTGCTAAAAGGTGAAACTTTGGAAGTAATATGTCCTCTACCAGCTGGTAAGGTTCCCGGGCCTGATATATAACCTATTAGCCACTTGCCAGCCTTACTACTCCTTCTGAGTCCAGAGAAAGTACATGATGATATTGATAGCTATCACCAAACTTCTTTAAGGGGAAAAGAAACCAATATATTTTCTACAGTTTTAGCCATATGGCTTGAGTACATATTACCTAAATCTGGCAGGCCATTTCAGCATCATTTTATGAAAGGTAAACAAGCTGTGGCAAAATATCTTCCAAATGGGTAGGAGAAACTGTAATCCATGGATGGTATTGTGTATAAATGTACAAAAGGTGTTTGATACACACTCATGGACATTTCTGATAAAGTACTGTAAAAACTTTTCTTTCTATAATCACTTATTAAAATTTGTTGAATACTATACAATAACCACAAAATCAGTTCAAGTGTTCTGGAAGAGGGAGTGCTCTCAGTAAGCCTCTTCAATCACCCATTCTCCTAGACTCTCTTATAAGAAATCTCCTCTTCTGCTTTACAAACAAAATAACTACAGCCTTGTTACACTGCCTCCAAATGACATGTGCAGTGTTGTCCCCTACAACTGAAGAATGTTATACAGCTCAGTGTAGTTATTTTGTTTGTAAAGTAGAAGAGGAGAATGGGAGATTAAAGAGGCTTACTGAGAGCACTCTGTCTTCATGGTCTTTTCCAGCAAATTTGAACTGGTTTTGTGAGTTTTGGTTGTGTGCATAGCTACAGTTCAATGATTCCTTACTACACAATAATCCTCAGACCTTTGTTATATCTAATAAAATATGTTTTCTTCTTTTTACCTAAGAAAAGGGCACCAGGAAAGTGTGCCCTCTGTTTGCTTCGGCAATCAAGATCTTTGCCTTCGCTTATTTCTCCCTAGTATACTCTTAGCTCTGTCTGGTTTCTGGACAATAGAGTGCACTGGATAAGTAACCCAAATGTTAATATGCCCTCAGTTTTACAGATGATACAAACGTTTGTCATTGTGTCAGGTATGCAACTTAACAAAGGCAAATCAGCCATTGTTCCACTTAAAGTTGTTCAAGGCTAAGAGAAGTATTTTCTACATATGGAATGCCAGTGATCAGACAAATTACATATGTGGCTCTTATAATTCCTAGACAATTTGACCATATAATTCAAATGCATGGTGGCATTCTAATAAAGAAGATAACTCAAGGCAGTAAGAAAGAATGGTATTACTGCCATTTATTTGACTAGATATTTTCCCCAGCTTGCCCTCACAACATATAGAACAAGCTAAAATGTTACTGGCTAATTTGCTTTAGAATGGTCAGAATTCACGAGCTGCACGGAATATCCTTTCCAAATCCATGACATGGTGGGTTGGCCACTCCTAATTTTCATCATTATGCTTATACAGCAGCATAAATCCAAACCTTACAGCTAAGTCCACCGCCAAACCAGTCTGATTTACCCATGACATTTATACTATGCAAGTAGCCGACAAAGACAACCAAACTATTTGGTGGACAGATTGTATGGGACATCTTTTGCAACCATACAGCATGCCACACAAGTATGGAAGGTGATGCTAGCAAATAGCCTTCATGAAAGGATACAGGAAAACTTTATCAAAAACAGCCATGGCTTTCTGTATGCTCCCAAATTAGTGTTTACTAAATTCAAACATTTTAACTTTTACATAAATGGCATCATCCATATGAACCCATATCTTCAAAGCTGGTTTTGAATAAGGGTTTATGTTACAGCTATTCAGAGCCAAAGACAAATTACCTCCACATATGAGGGTCATGCCCAGTGAATTTATTTATTTATGTATGTATTTATTTAAAAATAAATAAATTACCTGCACATATGAGGGCCATGCCCAGTTAGACAACAGTTTTCATATAAGATCAGTGAACTTTTAAACTTACCTGATTCCACCCAACCTGAGTTTTGGCTTTTTGGACAGAATAACAGGTCAGCTCTCTTAGGCTCTGCTGTGTTAGGGTGGACCAAGATCCTCAACTCCTAAGGACTTGACTAAATTATTTGACAGATATGAAAATAAGTTATGGTCTCACATAAGATGACATAAGTATTTTGAAATTTTCCAAGACTCTTGTGCTATTTTCTTTAAAGTCTACTGCACATTTAAGTATTTAAAATTTATGATAGACATGATACATATAGCTGGTTTTGAAAAGTTCTATTACTGCTAGGTAGCAGTGCTATTTGTAGTTTCTTTGACACCTTTTCTGGGTGTGAAGTTGTGGTTCATCTGCTATTGCTCTGGTGTTGTTGGGTCTTGTCTATGATTATAATTAATAAGAGTTTGGTGAAAAAATGAAATTTGCCAAACGCTTTAAACAGACAGTATGCAAACCCATTCAAAGACTGCTTGTATCTAATGAAAATATATTTATGATCGTTCAAGAGGTGGGCAATGAAATATATTATCATTTTAAGTATGATATTTTCCTGTGTTTGATAGGGATCTATGAAACCTAAATGAAACCTGTAAATAATTCTATTAGCAACAAAGTAGAACCTGTGAGCCAGGATCACTGAGTATATCTTTATGTCAAGACTGAGCAGATAAATAGGACAATAACCCTTTATCAACAATTGGTCAGTGTTTAGTTTGAGAATAAATATTGTGTAGGTCAGTCCATGTAGTTATTACTAATACTATTGCATTTAGTATAGTTATACAACATTAACAGAGCTGATGTGATTTGGAATTTACTTTTTAAAACAGTATAACAGTAATTGTGACCTGGAACTATACCTGTTTTAAGGTGCATAATAACAGACTTGATCTCCTCCAGAGGAAAAAATCATATTCCTTAGGAACTTCAGCTGGAGAAAAGTTTGTTAAGGAACTGTCAATATTACTAAAATTTAAAAAGCAGAGTTTTGTTGCAAATATTTTCTCTAGCATGTGATAAACTACATTTATTATATTCTCTAACCTCATGGAAAGTGAGCAATCAAGTTGGAATGATGAAATATTATTAAAGCCATGGTTTAATCTAAATAAATTAGTCAGAAATTTAAATGATAGTGAGGTCCACTCTGCATATTTTACTTCAATCCAAGATTTAAATATTGAAACACTTGTTACATTTAAAGAACTTACTTCATCTGTGTATTCATTAATTGAGTGAGTTTATTCCGATTAAAGTTTATCTGGGATTACCAGTGAAATCTCCCAGGGTTCAGAGTTGTAAAAGCCAATACCAAAGGGCTGTGGCTGACTACCAGTGTACAAGGCATCCTCCAACACAATAATGATGGACTTGTGAAAATTAGCAAGTCAGATGGCATCGCATATACTTAGTCGAGGGATCTAAACCTCTTCTACAATGTCAACATAATGGTTTGGAGGGAAAAGAATATCTTGCAGAGGTTACCACTGCTCTGGAACAGACTCACCATCCACATAAAACAAACTCATCCTTGTCTATATTCAAGTGCAACTTGGATCTATGGATGGGTAATAGAAAATTTACCATAGGATAGCCCCCTGTACTAATGGGCAGAGACAGCTTCTAAATGCTTTATGCCATGCAAGGGTATGATCCCAGGTATTCTCAGTAGGGGTAATATATAATTATCGGCCATGTGAGGGGTAAGGACAATCTAACACCAGGATGAGGTTAAGTCAAACACCAAAAGGGATGCAAAAAAAAAAACTCTAGCTTCATTCATCCTTTCTTCTACTATCCCTATTATATAGAGCCCCTATCCTCACCAATATCCAGTCACTTCTGAAAAGCAAACTTGACTCATGTTACAATAAGGTCAACAAATTTGCAACAAATGCAAAATTCTCAGCACATCACTGTTCATCTTTACGGCAACAAAATTGGCTTGAACTACCACATTATCTCACCTACCTACAAGTTAACTACTGCACATAAAATTATATATAAACCATTAACCTGCCCTTCTCTTTCCTCCTTATTGTCTTTGCATCACCCAAACAGACCTCTTAGATCTGAAAACAAAATACTGCTCAAAATTGAAAAACCCAGTCGCTCAGCTGGTCAAATGCTTTATATGTTTATTGTGTCTAAACTTTGGAACACTCTCCCAACTTCAGTTTCCTCCATATGTACTTCTGCTCTCATTAAGAAGTCCCTTAAACAACATAGGTTCATAGGTGTGTACTAGGCTAATGGTCCTGGGCCTTTACAAGCTTAGCCATAGGATTACCCTGGCATCGTGCCACATGACCTTAGTTCCCAGTGCCTCTGTCGAGTAGAGCCACTGGAGTTATCCCTGGGGTGAATTTTTTATTTCCCATCCACTCATTGAGATTTCTCTTAAAGAGGGTCAGCGAGGTGCTCCGCTTGACATGTATGGGAAGTCTATTCCATAGCATGGGCATTCTCTGGGTTATTAATCTGTCCCTCCAGTACGTTCTATTGATTGTGGTAATGAGGTTGAGGTCTCTGGGGCATGTCATGTGGAGGGATTGGGATTTCTTTAGATGTAGCATTTCTAACAGAGCTAGGTCAGACATGGCTTTGTAAGTCAAGCAGAGATCGCCTCTAAGTAGGCAATATGAGACAGAGAATAGTTGTAGTTTTTTGAGTCTGTCCATATAGGACAAGTCTTTATGGCCTAGGATTTGTAAGGTACTTTTGTGGCCTCTCCAGTTGTTGCAGGTGTCTAGTGAGGTACACCAAATGGGGCATTGTACTTGATGATAGGCCTAATGAGGGAAGAGTACAGGGAGACAATGACCTATTTCTTCCTGGATGCAAAACCCTTAGTAATAAGATGTGCCACATAGAAGGACTTTCTGACCACAGTGACAATGTGGTGATCAAAAGAGAGGTTGCTGTCAACCTGTGTTCCTAGATCTCTTATAATGCCTTCTGTGTTCAGTGGACTACCATCGATGTGGTAATTCATGGGACCTGGGTTTTTCCCAAAGGGGATGACGACACATTTTTTGGCATTGAGCTTAAGGCCATGGTTCTGACACCAATCGTTTGTCTCAGTGAGGCCATTTTGTTGGATGTCAACATCACTTGGGGAGTTAATAATAGCAATCATCTGCAAACCTTGTCAGCCAGAGACTGTTCGTATTGGCCTGGACTTCAGAGAAGTAGATACCAAACAGGAGAGGACCCAGGACCAAACCCTGTGGGATTCAACTCATGACTAGTCGGTAGGCTGACTTGGAATCAGCTACTTTCACACTGTGGGTTTTATCTGTGAGCCAGTTTGCAACCCACCTAGAGATATAGGGGTTGATACCTAGCTTTGTGAGTTTTTCTATGATTCCTGAGTGCAGAATGATGTCAAAGGCCTTGGCCAGATCAAGGTAGGCTGTATGGACCACCTTGCCTTCATCCACAGCTCTGGTTACTGACTCAAAGTAATTGACCAAGTTGAGCAGGCATGATTTACCTTTCACAAAACCAAACTGTGTGGGATCCAGAGTTTGGAGATTCCCTATATCCTTGTTTATTAGGTTCATGATGATGCATTCCACAGCTATGCATATTAGGCTCATCAGGCTAATGGGGTGATAGTAATCCAACAAACCGACCAGCACCACGACTGTAGAAATGCTTTTATTGAACCAAGCAGTTGTACAGATAAAAACACTTAGCGCTTTCACCCACTAGCATTGTTGGGCATCATCAGAGTGTAAATTAATTAACACAATCAAATATCTAAAACGACACCTCCTTCAATTAAGAACATCAATTGCAATAAAACATTCAACTAAATTAAAGGTGTATGTATACCAATGTTTATTTGTATTTATATATAGTATTTGTGTCTAAAAATATATATGTATGTGTATATATTTTTATATATCTGACCAAAATACCTCATTTAATTGTATAACCATGCCAAATGTATATATCTATAGACTAAAAATTATTGTTTTGTTATGTATATAAAATGTATATAGAATAAAAATGTATACTGTATGTGATATAATTGTATATAAATAAATAAATAACTTATTAAGTGTAAATATACAACATAATCTATACTATGTAATGAATAATATAAAATACATAAATATTGGAGTGTTTGTATGAGATATGTATATGTGAACATTCCTACATAATAAAAATTCATATAAAAATTCATATAATATATATTCATATAGTATATAATGACTTATTTGATTTCAACAAAGCACGATATGAAAAAATTCTGCAAGACATGGACATTTTTGTCAGAACTGGGTTGGAAACAAAACAGAAGAAACTTATGAGGGAGAGTAACGATTACGCCAACAATTTGGTCTATGCACAAAAACAGTAGGGGGGAAGAACCCAATATTGACAATACTCACACAGCTACTAATAGTCAGCATAGAGAAAGAGCCATGGAGATGGGTAGCAATAGTGAAAACAGAGAAGGTTTTTTAGACCAACAACTTCTGATAATGTCGGACCGAATATGCGAGAGAAATAAAGCCCAACAACAGTAAGGCAATTATGAGGGAAGGGAGAGAGGCCAGACTTTTTATCCCAACCGAAGGTGGCAACAGGGATAAAACTGGTTTCATTAACTGAATTTTTGGACTGTAATACAGCACCATTGCACAATTTTGTTATGTTAAACAATCAAACAAGGGATGACCAGGTTTTTGATGATTTTTGTACTGTACTCAATGGGTATGTTTATGATGAGAATGAAGTGCCAAGTGATGTATGTTTTAACAGTGAAGTCGATACTGACTACCAGAGTTTTGCTGATGACACTGGATATGTAAATGCAAACAATAACAACGGACCCCAATATTTGGGTCTAAATGGTGAATTTAATTGTAATTTAATTAGAGATGGTAGTTTTTGTATATACAATTTTACTACACTGCAATTATCAGGTAACCATTGTGAACTTTTTAAAAAAGTTTTTTCTTTTGTGCCAAGTTTTAATTATGAGATTGGAAAGATTTTGATTAATTTGAAACTTTATACCAGACAGATGAATTTAAAAATATTTTTTTCAACAACACGAGTCCATTATCCAACAACAAGTTCTTACTAAAAAGATCTAGTACTTTTATTCCAACCAATAACCCTATGGTAAGTGTTTTCAAACAATTATGTGAGGCTCAGTTACGTAGATGTCTGAAAACGAAACAAGTTTTTAAAGACAATTTGACAGTAGCTGAAAGATTTTGTTTAAAAGAATTAACATCCACTAATACATACCGGGTTATGAAACCTGGTAAAGGTGGGGGGGGGGGTTATAATGACTAACACTGACTACACTTTAAAAATGGGTGACATATTAAGTGATAACACTACTTATGTTAGGGTTTCCAAATTTGAGGTATATAGAGCCTACACAAAGATAGACTGGTAACTTTATGATTTATTGATGGAGGGACTGATTGAGAAGATTGATTAAGATTATCTCATGGTTGAGGCACCTGTCATTCCCTCCATCTTTGGGATTCCAAAAATCCACAAGAATACAAATGATCCACCTTTTCACCCCATACTTTCTGCAAAGGGCTCAAAGACAGAAGCTGTGGCATCATTTGTGGATTTTCATTGCAAACACACATTAAAACAGTTACCTCATGTTCTAAGGGACTCCTGGCACTGTTTGGATGTTACAAAAGATACTTTGTTAGGTGATGATTATTTAATGATAACTATAGATGTTATCAATTTATTTTCTATTATTCCACATCAGGAAGGTCTGAGTATGTTTGACAATTGTCTCATGAAATACGGTGGTATGCACATGGTCAGACGCAAACTGATGGTGGAATTAATGGAAATAGTTTTATTGAACAATTTCATCATGTTTGAAGGGGAGTTTTTTAAACAGTGCACTGGAGTGGCCATGGGGGATAGATGTGCTCCCATTTATGCCAACCTAGTGTTGGCCGAATGGGAGACATAAACAGTGTTTAAATCCCAGTACAAGTCTAATATTGCCCTATACCTACGCTTTTTGGATGACAATTTAATTTTTTGGAAAGGGCCAGAAGAAGAAGTTAAGAATTTTGTTGAGTACGTCAAATCAACAACTTCATTTTTGAAGTTTACTAGTAAATTTTACAAAGACAAATGTGAATATTTGGACATTTTATTGTTCAAGGAGAATGATACCTTGCAGTCCACCATTCACCGTAAAGATACTTTTTTCAATTCTTTTTTACATTTTAACAGTTGCTATCCATACTTTCAGAAGAAAAACATTATGAAAGGGCAGATGGTAAGACCCCCGAGACTAATTAGTGATGATTGTATGTATAATGTAGAAATCAAAAAAATGATTGAAATGTTTATTGAAAGATGATACCCTTGAGATATCCTTTTGAAAATAAGTAAGGAAGTGGGGGGGGAGAAACTCTGTGTTTAAACCCATTTTAAAAGGAGGTCTCCCAAGAGATAGTAAAGATGGTACCGATGAGGGTACAGCAGACAAAGCAAGGGTTATGATACTCCCCTACAATGACATGATGGGTAAAATTAAGATTATTTTAAAAGAGACTTGGCTTAGTATCTTTACAACTGAATTAAAAGGAATTATAGGTAATGAACCTGATTTTATACATAGTAGGGGAAAGAACTTGAAGCAAATATTTGAAATGGACAGGGATTTGAATACATAAAAGAGATCTAGGATGAGCAAATGTGGCCTGTGTAGCATATGTAAGTACATTAATGATGGACCTTACGTTACTGTAAAAAACTATGGCAGAAATATTAGATGTCCAGGTTATTGCAATTGCAATACCAAAATGGTCATATACATTGCTACCTGTCTAAGCTGCTCAACATACTATATTGGTAAAACCATCAGGAAGTTAAGATCTAGGATACTTGAGCATGTTAGGGCATTAGAAACAAAAAAACTGCTAATGCACTTTATTCACACAGTTTGAAATGTACAGACTTTAAAAAGTTTTTATTTTTTGTTATTGATCGTGTCCCACAAAATGACAAGGGAGGGGATGACAAGACCTTACTGGAAGTTAAAGAATGTATGTGGCAGCTTAGATTGGATGCATCCAAGCCACCTGGTATAAATGAATATATTTCTATTTCCAGCATTCTAAAATATAAATCACATTTTATATGAATTTTTATATGAATTTTTATTATGTAGGAATGTTCACATATACATATTTCATACAAACACTGCAATATTTATATATTTTATATTATTCATTGCATATTATAGATTATGTTGTATATTTGCTCTTGTTATTTATTTATTTATATACAGTTATATCACATACAGTTTACATTTTTATTCTATATACATTTTATATACATAACAAAACAATCATTTTTAGTCTATAGACATATACGTTTGGCATGGTTATACAATTAAATGAAGTATTTTGGTCAGATATATACAAATATATACACATACATACATTTTTTAGACATAAATTCTATATATAAATACAAATAAGCATTGGTATACATACACCATTAATTTAGTTGAATGTTTTATTGCAATTCATGTTCTTAATTGAAGGAGGTGCCGTTTTAGATATTTATATAAAAACGGAGTGGATTGTGTTAATTAATTTACACTCTGATGATGCCCAACAATGCTAGTGGGTGAAAGCGCTAAGTGTTTTTATCTGTACAACTGCTTGGTTCAGTAAAAGCGTTTCTACAGTCATAGTGCTGGTCGCTTTGTTGGATTACTAGTCTATTTGTGTGTGTATTCAACTTATATTTAATGGGGCGATAGTTCCCAGGGTCTGTAGTCACTCCTCCTTTGTGGAGAGGGATGACTGTAGCAGTGCGCCATTTGGTAGGGACAAAGCCTGAGGTGAGGCTGTGATTGAACAGGGCACACAGGTGAGGTGCCAGCTCACTCTGTAGTTCATGTAGAACACACCCATTGATATTGTCAGGTCCCATAGAAGCTCTATTCTTGGCCTTGGACAGTGCTGTTTTAACCTGTGCAGCAGTAATACTGGATGTCTGGCAATCTACTGGTATTGTGATTGGTTCTTTTGGGGGAGGATAAAGTTAGCACTGAATCTGTCAGCCAGTATATTGGCAATATCTGTTGGCTCGGTATAGAAGGTACCATTGTAGCTCAGAGCAAATCTGGGTGAGAACTGGTGGGGAACCGGACAATCATGGCCCACTGAAGGAGGAGGCTGTTACAGACAAGCGGATCCATACCATTGGGTCCAATGGTTTTGGATATGGAGCATCAGTATCAGGAGGCCAACGCCAAACAGGTGATAACAGTTTTTCCTTACCAAATGGACAGGTGAGTTGCAGTCTGAAAGGAATTTTTAATAGATTGGATATTACTGAACCAGTAAACAATAGTAAGATCAACATTACTGATTTTACCTTTGACTTTTCTATATACGATGTGGAGGAGGAAGGTAAATGTACTGGTGCCAAACCCAAGTGAACACTTCCTATTAAAACCTATTCTGCTATAACAAACAGTTTCCCACACAATAAACAAGGTACTGGTTCTAAAGGTTTTGTTCCCAATCAACCAGCCAGTCGTAATTTGCAGTTTAACAAATTTTTGACTACTGACTATAAATTTGATAAAGTTATTACAGGTCAAAAGGACATTCAGAATTCCCCAAAGGATATGGGGTGTCTAAAAGACATGATTTTTTTACTTGGTAAAAAACTTAAAACCATTAATGGAATTAAGGCTGATAATGCTTATTTATATAAGTGTTTGGAAATGAAAATTGTGCCCATGGGTCTCAGATTTTTCAAGACACCCATGGGTATAGTCTTTTCTGACAAAACACCTTTTTTGACCAATGTGGGTTTAACTTTATGAAAATTTTTATCAAATACAATGACGAAAGGTTAAGTCAGTTGATATATGAGACTGAGGAGTTAAATATGAAGATTACTGGTGATTTATTATTTTCGGACTGGGAAAGGCTGTATAAGAAACAATATAATTTGGCAGATAAGTGGGTGGAAAATATATGTATTAGGAAACAAAAGAAATTAATAAGGGATAGCGAACAGTACAAAAATTGTAAGGCGTATGATTGGTATATTTATAAGAGTAGAAATAGTAGTTTACAAAGTAATAAAGTTGATTATCCTTATGAGACAGATTAAGAGGATTATAAGAAATACAATTCCCATTTTCAGAGGGTGGATTCCAAAAAAGGGCAGTCATATCAGAACATTTACCAACAAGATCATTGGTCAACTTGGAAATCCAGGCAGAGACAGCGGGGGGAAGGCAAAACACCTTGGAGGGAAAGAAATTAACTGATCCAGTGTGTTCAGATATTATCAGGGTGGACAATAGATATACATACAAAAATTTCAATATTTACAATTTTTCTAGTTTGGATATACATAATACTCATTTTGAACTGTTATGCAAAGGTATGAAATTTATTCCTAATACCCATTTTTGTGTTGTTGATGTTTTATGTGAATTAAAAAAATTCATTAGAAAGATGAATTTAGGAATATTCTTTAATGATAAAAATAATATTGAAAAACCTATATTAAAAATTATGATAATTCTTTGAAAGTTAAAAGTATGTTTATACCCCCTAGTCATCCTAAGGTTGACTTATATGAGAAAGTAGTAAATAGAGAAATTTACCGGGTATCTAGAAATATTAATGACAATGTTACCAATAATTTATCTAATGAAGAAAGAGAGACAGTTAAGTCTCTACAGGATAATTCCAACATTAGAGTGATGAAGCCAGATAAGGGGGGGGGTATAGTGATATATGACAACTTAAAATATTTAAACAAATATATGATATTTTATATCACACAGGGAATTACCAAAATATTTCTACTAATGAGATAAACATAGCTTACCGACGTATTGATTCCTATTTAGATGAATTTTATATAGACGGTAGAATCAATAAGGAGACATAATTTTTTACAAGTGAAGTATCCTAGACTAGCAACCATCGTTGGTATTCCCAAAATACATAAGAATACTTTGGACCCCCCTTTCCGGCCAATTATATATGGTAGCAAATATAAAACATTCCCTATGGGAAAATATATAGATTTTTCATTAAAACATATATATAGTAAAATTCCCCACATGGTAAAAGATTCTTGGGAATTTTTGGGAATGTTTCCTATGAATATTAACATGGATAATTTGGTTTTTGTTACTGTAGACGTTGTTGATCTTTTTTCAAGCATACCAAAACAAGCTGGTTTGGACGCTTTTTGTAATAGTATTACATCCTTTGCTAATCTTACTTGGGAACAGATAAGTCTTATTATGGAGTTGATGACCTTAGTGTTAGAACACAATTTTATATATTTTGAAGGGGAGTACTTCAAGCAAACCGGGAGGTAGCTATGGGTGCTGCTTGTGCACCCATCTTTGCCAACCTGGTTATGCTTGATTGGGAACTCACCTCCCTTTTCCCTTGTGAATATTTCAAAAACATCATACATTATTCAAGGTTTCTGGATGATATGTACAATTTATGGGATGACAGTGTGGAACAATTAGATAAGTTCTTAAAGTATCTAAATACCACCAGCGAATATTTGAAATTTCCATATACATATAATACTGAGAGGATTGCATATATGGATACATATATTTATAAGCATGATTCAACATTCCAATCTAAAATATATAGGAAAAACACTTTTACCAATGATTACTTGGAATATAGTAGTTGTCATCCTTCAAATATGAAACACACATAAAGGACAAGTTATCAGAGCTGTGTGTATGACGTCTGACATTAACGTATTGACAGGCAAAGTTGAGTTTATTACGCAATTGTTTGTTGAGAGAGGTTACCCTGAAAAAAAATGTATCTACTATAGATAATTATGTCATTCAAGAAAGGGACAGAAAATACCGTCCTTTATTGGGAAAGGGATTTGAATTCGGACATATGATTAAAGATGATAAAGGAGATGGAAGTCAGTCTAACGGTCATCATAGATCCTTAATATTATTATATAGCCCAGTAGCTGACAAAGTTATTTACATTGTAAACAAATTTTGGTACCTGATTTCTCAAGATCCTAAATTGATACAAATAATGGGGAAAAAAACGAGAATTACATACAAAATGGGTAAAAATATTAAAAACTTATTGATTCCCAGGAAAAAGCAAAGGGATAGGAGGTCCAATGAACTAATCCATACCTACAAATGTGGTTCTTGTAACCAGTGTAAATATATTCTAGAAGACAAAAAAATTGATAATCCAAAATGAGACTCATACAATTATTAAACCCAAATATGGGAATTGTAGGACTAAGATGATAATTTATATTGCTAAATGTAGTGAGTGCATATGTTTTTATGTAGGTAAAACTGAGCGTTGTTTTCGACAATGCATTTATGACCATATTTATAGTATTCACAAAAAAGATGTAACAAACGCCCTATATAGGCATATAAATTCTACTGACGAAACCCATAATTTTAAGTTTGCTATTCTTGAAACCATTACTGTAGATTCTATAGGTGGTGATTACAAAACAATGCTGAGTTTTAAAGAGGTTTGGTGGCAACTTTTATTAGATGCCACCACAGACCCTGGCCTCAACGATTTTATTTCTTGCAAGCCAGTTTTAGAACATTGTACATGACTGTTTATTATTCATTAATTATTTTATATGAATATTTATTGTGGATTTTTTATACATATATCAATTATACATTATTGTCTTATGTACAGGTATATATTGGTAACATTATACTTATATATTACTTATATATTCATTAGGTAGTATAGGTGATGAGATTGTTAAGCATTTTTTGAGATATTGTTTTATTATAGGATTTTTGTATATATTATATTATAGATTTATTATTATTAGACAGTGTGTTTATTTTAACTATTTTAAATCAACTTGATATGGATGCTTGAGTATGGTTATTAGTGATGAATTTTATTGTTGAATTTTTTTCCACGATCTACACTGATAGATTTTGTACAAATTGAAGTATTAGTAAGTGCAGCAAGGCCTTTAAGAGGCGGGGCATAGCATAGGATAGCACAAAGGAAATGATGGAATTTTCAGTTTCCTGTTGGTGCCGATTTTAAATCTAATGATTGGTGTATAAGTGCAGGGGACGGTATTTGCTATACAGGATATTATATCAGTTTCCGCTTCCTTTTGGCACCTTTTTTGTTTTAAAAGGATTCTGTTATTTTAGTCAAAGGTTCTGATGAAGCCCACAAGTTGCAGTGGGTGAAAGCGCTTAACCTTATTGGATTGATTTTTGTTATTTTACTAAGTGCATTTACCATTTTGTATCATTGTTCTTTCTTGGAATAAAGGACATTGATCTACTTGTTCAATTCGCATCAGTTTGGAACTTATTACTCAGTGTGCTATTCCACCAGGATTCCTCATCTTTGGTACTTGTTGCTGAATTCTATTTGGATTTACCTTGCGGTTTTCGTGGTTATTTCGACAGCGTAAGGTTATAAAAGAGCCGTGGCACTTATTGGATAGTTTGTGACTTCACATTGTAAATCGTGGTATTGCTGTGGAGAATCTTTACATAACTATAAAAGGCCTTGTGGTGTTCTTTACTATCTGCTGTAATTCTGTTTTCATAGCTAGTTTTAGAGGATTTGATGAGGGATCTCAACTTTTTGTTGAGGCTGATAAGAGAGTTTTTCCAGCCTTGGGACTTCACCTTATTCCGCATCAGTTTCCCTACTTCTGCTGTAGAGTTTGTTTATGGCAGGGGACCACCAGATTGGCTTCCTGTTTTTGGAGGATAGTGTCTTGGTTCTTTTGGGTATGGTGAGATCCATGCATTTGTGTACATGTACGTACAATGCATTGGTGTATGGCTCAGTGGCCATGCAACTATTCTCCATTTGCATGGGTGCCATGAAGTTAGCCACCTCTGTTTTTAGGAGCCCAAAGTTAGCTTTGGAGAAGTTTTTCATGGTGGTTACCTTTGTGGGGGTGGGCGGGTGGGTGGGAGGGATGTGGATTTCCAAGGTGATTAGTTTGTGGTCGGATGTAACCAGGGAGGAGTTGTCTATTGGTGTAGAGCAACAGTCACCCATGTTAGTAATGACCAGGTCAAGGATGTTGATACCTCTAGTGGGGGTAAGAACGAGCTGGCCCAGGGCATTGGAATTAATAAATTCCAGGAAACATTGGGCAAGTGTATTGGTACATGAGTAGTTTTCCCAGATAATGGAGGGGTAGTTGAGGTCGCCCAGTATGAGAATGTTAGTTTGGATCCTAATATTCTCCAGGGTGCTTAGGAACATGGAGTGTGAGTTTTAGGACATGGTTGTGGATCTGTAGCAGGCTACGATCTGAATCGCTGTCTTACCCAGTGTTAGTTGCACTTGAAGTATCTCTGCTGCATTATGTTGGGCTACCAGTCTGGAGGTGTGTGCATCCTTTATGAATATGGAAACACCACTGCCTTTGGAGCTTTGGCCCAAGTTCTTGCGCCGAAAGTTATGGAATGAATTTTAGTCTGGTAGTGCAGGAGTGCTTTCTGCTGCCTTCTCTCCTCAGAATGGCTATGCTCGTGCCAAGATAACTCTCAGTGAAAACTGCCCCACCTTCTTTATCCCAGTTCTCAATGGCTTGGTGGTGTGTCACCTAACTCTCTCTACAACCAAACCCCAATTGTCATACCAGTTTTGTCACTCCAGACTATCTTACATTGTCTTCTGCCTTCCTCTCACCTCTGTTACTAACCACCAGAGCCATCACTCTGTCTTGACAACTTCCTCTACTTGTCCCACAAATCTCTAACAGTTAATATCTAAAAACTGTCATCACACATGTTTATACCCTTAGCAATCTATACTCCCTATGCTGACTTTCTCTTGCATAAAGTCCTCTAGCAATGCTAATTACTTGCATAATGTAAGTGGGTAGTATTTATATAATTATCTGAACTTTTGCTGCTTTGCAGTAATTGGATAGTATGTATATAAATAATCTAAACATTTTGCTCATACTATGTCCAAGCTTGTTACTGTATAATACCTGTTAGCTCTGGTTTGTATTTATATTTCTTACCTGACTTGCTAAGGTATGTCCAGCTTGTTACTGTATAAAATCTGCTAACTCTGTATGTATTAGTACTTGTGTCTACTTGCTAATTGTATGTAGAGCTTTTCTCCCCGGGCCTCCACTGAAAACGGGCTCACCTAGGCCCAGTGGACCTTCCTGGTAAACAAATACAATAAATAAAAAAATAATAAATATTGGCTAAACTTAAAATGGCCTGCAAGAGTCACTAGCCTAGTACTGAAATATGAACCTATTGCTATCTTTATTACATATATGTTTCTCAAGAACATTAACCTGAATTGCTTTGTACCATTTAATAAAGGAGGCTTTATTAATAAGTAGACCTCATAATGCAGATTTCAGTGCTGTCCATATTATATCATATCAAAGTCAGACATCCTATTGCCTAACAAAGGATAAATGAATCAGTGATTTTACTTGTTTCCTTACTTGGGCCTCTTATAAGATATTTTATTTAAGACTCCCATTGGACCATGTATAATGGTCAAGCTGAACAGTAATTTTTAAATGAAGCTGTGCATAGTCATGGAAAAATCTCAGTTCTAATATATGCAATCTAGTATCGCATAAACACAAAATCATGAAAAAAAATCAATTCTTAACCAAGTTTTATGATATAAGTCTCTACCATGGTGATGTATTGCATGTTGTCAAGTGAGACGTGTAAGACAGGAAAAATATTCAATGTTTTGTAGAATACTTTTTCTTATAGAAGTTGAACCCATCATGTTTCAAGATGGATTATGATAGTCTAGGTTTGTCTTTAGTTTTTCCTTTATTCCCAGCATGGATAGCGTCAAAGTAGAAAGTGCCTGTGCAGAAGATTGGAATTTGTGCTAACTAAGAAAAGGCGCAGAAAAGGGTCTGTAGTCAGCCAGTGTACTTTCAACAGCATTTGTAGAAGTCTTATTTCCACCTATATGAGTTTAGATAAAAAGGTATGTTTAAAGTGGCCCAGTTTAGGTATACATGAAGTTGTTATTTAAGTGCAATATGCAGCAGATAATATAGCTAGAGAGGAGAAAGAATAACAAAAGAAATTAGTGAATGTTCAAATTCAACAATTTGACACAGATTCATGGGGAAGAGGGAGGGGAAGGAGGAACGGGGGGGGGGGGGTAGACAGAGTCAGATTCTATCATCAAGCCTTAGGACAATTTCTGCAATACTGCTCCCTCCCACTTCACCTCTGACCCACCAGCATGGGTCATGTATTAACTGTTGTTTCAATTATGGCCAGAATGGACATTGGCATAATGAGTGTCCCTTTTTTCAGTCAATAAATCCATCTTTCCAGCTTACAAATCACCCCATGTCCAAACCCCACAGCAAGCAGGGAGACAACCACCAACATGGCATAGCACTTGGCAGTCAGAAATGTGGGAAGATCCTCAATAGGACTGCCAAAAACAGGAGAGACATAGCTACTTCCTTTGGTTCCAGTGGTCCAGGAACATCCTTTTGTTAGCATTACATTGTGCAATCATACTCTTCATTTCCTTCATGACACAGAACAAACTTGAGCTATGATAACTTCATCAAATGCAAAAAGCCTCCCACTATCCATGAAATCTATTCAGGGAGTGGTGGTCTTTGGGATTTTCCTGGACTATCCAGAGACAAAATCTGTCCCAATTCACATAGTTCAATTTCAACAGCAGCATGCCATTATTGCAGAAAATTCTGCCCCTTTAAACCTTTTAAGTAGAAATTTCTTATGTAAATCATGATGTACTGTGCTTTGCACTCCAGATAATGCATTTTTAGATATCCTGAATGAACTTTTCTTACTGGATCTGTATTGGGTCAATATTTGTTCAGATGAGAATACACCCTTCATAGTACTAAGACTGGTACAAACCTCAGTTTAATTTCTCCAAGACTTTTGGGTTTCTAATACTTGACAGGAATGGACCCTATTCCTATGTCAAAGTATGATTAAAGTTCATGAAATTAGTCTTGCTTCTATATTTGATCTTAGCCAAAAGTGCTCTTTGCAGCACTGACAAAGTGCCCAGAACTGACTCCTACAATTCATACTGAGTTACATGTATCAGTAGCATACCTAAATATGACTGTAAATTCATTTTTATTTTATTGCTGCTGCTATTGGAACTTTCTGGGCATCCTTCTTCCACATTGCTCTCATTTTAGCCTGCAAATCCTGGTATGTTATGACTTTATGTCGCTCTGCATGTAAGACGGTATAATTACTGGGTGTAGCAATTTCAGTGATCAGTGCTACTTTTGACTTCTTTTCATGGACTACTATATCTGGTTTTCTCACATCTGTTTTTTGAACTGTTGGTAATGGGTGATCACATGTGATATAAACATCATCACTGTGTATAATGGTTTGTGGCTCATGTTTCAAATGCTTCTATGCTACTTCAATATTGTAATGTCTGCAAAATCCCCAATACAACAATCTTACCACGTAATTATGCTTTACAGTATACAGTCCTTCTGCCATTAGTCTATCACACCTAGCAACAAGATGTGCAACTGTTTCCAATTCTGTTTTACAAAACCTGCATTTGTCTTTTTCTCCCAGATGTTCATTAGGCTTTGTAAACCAATATGTACAAAGTCCACTATCCCTGGCCGCCAATATTAACCATTGGTCTTTTGGTTTAAATTCACCTCTCCTTAACCATTCCTGCATCATATTCTGATTGACCTGAGATTGTTCCAGCAGTTTTCTGTACTTACAACTACATTTATGACTTTTCCACATTTCTTGCTTTGTCATCTGATCTTTCTCCTGATATTTTTTCTTTTGTTTTTTGCTGCATTCAGTTGTTGCCTGATTTTTATCTACTTCTATTCTGATTTCCATTCCTGCTTGACACAGATATGCTACTGCTAAACTAAGCAAGGAAGTCATCTTAGACTTCTTCTCTTCATGTTTTAAATGTATCACCATGACTGGATCTGATGAAGTCAGCAGATACGTATGCAGTCTTACAATTGCAGATCTATATATGGAATCAATTTCAAGGAGGTCCATACCTCCTTCACAACAAAGGATATATAATCTTGGTATACAATGTTTTTCATATATCATTTGATAAGCGTGAATCATTTATTTGTTTTCCTGTCCAAATGATCCAATATCTTTTGGAGCCAGTCAACCACACCAAAACTGTAAGTTAAATCAGGAAGAGTAAATTGATTTATAGTTTTGAGTTTGTTCCTAGATGCCAGGGCATTTTTCAGTATTAATTTTAGGCTTCTGAAATATTCCTTACTGATATTTGTTCATATTTGTTCGTGTTTTATTGTCAATCTTTCATCGATTTACAAATATTTATACAAACCCCCCCCACTCAAGTTCCTTTATATCACATTCCTGTCCCAACCTGATATCTTCTTGGTGCTGCAGTTTTCTTGCTTTAAATAATGCTTTTGCACATTTATCAAGACCAAATGACATTCTTATATCATCTGAGAAACTTTTGACCACTTCCAGTTGTGCTTTCAGCTACTCATTTGATGAACTATACAGTTTTAAATCATCCACAAAAAGAAGATAAGTCTTTACACTTAGTTATTCTCTAGGAGCCAAATTGTAACCATGACCTAACCTGTTAAGTAGACAGCTTAACGGGCTAAGGGCAAGACAAAGAGTCACCTTGAAATATCCTCCTTTGAATTTTTATCCCCGGGATAATAATTTGTCATTTGTCATGGCTTAGATGCAAAGTGGTTTGCCACTATTTTATAGTCACTGTAATGTAATTGATCAATATAGGATGTGTCTTATACATCTGTAAGCACTCCTTTATCTGTGAACATGTGATATTGTCAAATGCTTTTTTTTGTAATCTAGCCAATCCATACAGATCATTCCCCTTTTTAACAATTCTCCATCATGACTTCATTTAACAACAAATGATCCTTTGTTCCATATGACTTTCTTTTTCCCCTTTTGTTCTACTGCCATGATACAGCTTTCTTCTAAATGAATATAAACTCTGTTAGAGTCAATTCCAGTAGATAGTTTATACGTCATCAGAGGACAAGTTATTGGTCTATAGTTTTCAGGATAGCTTGCAGGTTCACTCTTAAGCAGGCGTATCATTTTTCCTGTTGTTAACCAGGTTGGTGGCTTTTCGGGATGTGCATATAAGTTGCTCTTACTCAGGGCTAAATCTTCATGTAACAATGCTAATACTTTTAGCCAGAAGTTAAATACATCATCTGAACCTGGGATTTTTCATTTAGGAAATTTTCTTAATTTTGTTTCAATTTCTCTGGCTGTTACTTCATCCCATTTCATATCCTGTACTTATGAATTTCTTACTGTTTCTTTTACTACTTCTATCCATTCAGCATATTTGTTATATTCCACAGGGTCTTCATAGATGTTTCTCCAAAATGTGCAATTCTTCTTTTTGGTGGTGTTTCTATTCCTTTTGCTTTAGTTCCTAATTTTCTATAAAACTTTTTTGAAGCCATCAATGAATTGCTTATTTTGTATTTTTCCTTTATATTTATTTGCATATCTTCTAAGTTTTTTGCCCATGCCGATACCTTTAGTTTATTATTTTCAATAGTGTATGATAGATCCTGGTCTGTTCTGATACCATGTGTTACTTTTATCACTCTATCTTTTTACATATTTTTGCTGATCCATTCCTTCCTCTATACTCTTTTAACAGTAACAATTCTTGTCTTAATTGCTTTATAATTTTCTCTATTCAATGCTTCCATGATGGGATTTGATTTCTTCCCTGCCTTTCCTCTTATTGCCCTGTGTTTCTGTGGTAAGACTTTTGCTGGTAATAATTTAGGTGCATGGTAATATCCTATTTACTTCTGTTATATCACATGAATTTCTGTAAATAGTCTTGATTATCATAATTTGTTTTATCAGACTTCTAACATTATGGGTCTTATTGAACTTCTGTAATCTAGTTCTTTCATCAGTCTTATATGTCTATCCATCTCTAGTAAATCAAGTAACTCTTCCCTCAGATTTTCTTCTTCCAAACTGAGGTTACATTCTTTATTCTCTGTTTCCTGCTGGCTTTCTACAGAAAGTTCAAGAACATCATCCTATGGCATATTTTCTTCAGCTGCATCCTGCATTATCTGTTGCTTTATCATATGGAAACTCACTGACCTATCACACCACTGTTTCCTCTGCAATTGTAACTGAACTTTTAAATTGGGTTTCTACTGAAAGCTCCAGAGTATCTTCATCTAGCAACTGATCAGATGCCTTCCATTCCACCTGTTTCGCATTAATTTGGGAACTTATTCTTCCAGCTTGCTGTGATGTTATCACGGTTGGACTTTCCACACTAAATCCATAATTTTAGCTTCTATTTGTTTAACCTCTACTCTACTAATCTTCTGTTCTACATTCCCAATTTGTGATCTTATTTTTTTGCATTGTGAAATTTTCCATATCTGGGTGCCTTTGCCTGTGTTTCTCTTCAAATATCTTTGGAGTTGTGGAGTTGTTTTGTTTTTTTTTTTTTTTGTATTGATTAGTTTGTTTTTCTCCTTTGCTTAAATAGTCTACCTCTTTTTATAATTTTTCCAAATATTTTGGGTTTCTAATACCATGATGAGAATGGACCCCCATTCCTAAGTCAAAATATGATTAAAATTCATGAAATTAGTATTATTTCAATATTTGATGTTAGCCAGAAGTGTTCTTTGCAACACCCACAATGTGCCCAATAATGACTCCTTCTGCAATTTGCATGAAGTTACATGTACTGGTAAATTATCTAAGTACAATTGTAAATTATTTTTATAAGACCTGTTGTTCCTACTACTGTTGGAACTGTCTGGGCATTCTTCTTCCATATTGCCCTCATTTCTGCCTACAAATCCTGGTATTTTATGACTTTGTGTCTCTCTGTACATAAGACACTATAGTCACTCGGTTTTCTCGCATCTATTTTTTGAACTGCTGGTTGTGGGTGATCCCATGTGATATAAACATCATAATTTTCTATAATGCTTTGCAGCTCATGTTTCCAATGTTTTTTCAGCTACTTCAGTATTTTAATATTTGCACAATCCTCAGTACAACATTATTGCCACCTTATTATGCCTTTCAGTATACAGTCCTTCTGCCATTACTATATCACAACCAGCAACAAGATGTGTAACTGTTTCCAATTCTGTTTTACAAAACCTGCATTTGACAATTTCTCCCTCATGTTCAATGGACTTTGTAAAGCAACGTGTACGTAGTCCACCATCTTGGGCCGCCAATATTAACCTCTCGACTTTTGGTTTAAATTCACCTCTCCTTAACCATTCCTGCATTTGATCCTAATCAACATGAGGTTGTTCCAATAGTTTTTTATACTCCCTACTATATTTATGAATTTTCCACATTTCTTGCCTTCCCATCTGATCCTTCACCTTATATATTTTTTGTTTTTTGGCACATTCAGTTGCTGCCTGTTTTTTATTTACTTATGGTTTGATTCCTATTCCCACTTGATGCCAATATGCTTCTTCTGAACTAAGCAGGAAAGTCATCTTTGACTTATTCTCTTCATGTTTCAAAACTTTCACTATGTTTGGGTCTTGTGAGGTCAGCAGATATGTATGCAGTCTCACTATTGCAGATCTATATGTGTAAACAATTTTGTGGAGGCCCATACCTCCTTCATAATCGGCAATATATAGTCTTGGTATGCACCGATTTTTATAAATCATGTGATGAGCATGAAGTGTCCTTTTTGTTTTCCTGTCCAAACTATCCAACACCTTTTGGGGCAGTCAGACAATCCAAAACCGTAAGCTAGGACAGAAAGAGTAAACTGTTTATAGCTTGGACTTTGTTCCTAAATTTCAATGCTGTTTACAGTATTTATTTAAGTCTTCTAAAATATTCCTTACTAACTTTTTTCACATTTGTTCATGCTTTATTGTTGATCCTAGATAAATTCCCAAAATACTTATATAGTCTCGCTTGCTCAAGTTTTTTATATCACATTCATGTCACAAACTGAAGCTTTCTTGGTGCTGTAGCTTTCCTGCTTTAAAGGTTGCTTTCGCATATTTGTCAAGATCAAACAACATTCTTACATCATCTTAAAAAGTTTTAACCACATGGAATTGTGCTTTTAGTCCCTTATGTGATGATCTATACAGTTTTAAATAATCTACAAAAAAAATGTAAGTCTTTATACTTTGTTGTTTTCTGGGAGCCAAATTGTAGCCATGACCTAATCTTTTAAGTAATTTTGTTAGTCAAGACAAAAGAGCAGAGGTGACTGAGAGTCACCCTGGAATATCCCCCTTTGAATTTTTATCCATGGAATAATCATTTGTTCTTTATCATGGCTTAACTGTAAAGTGTTTTTTCACTGTTCCATGGTCGCTGTAATGTAATCAATCAGTGCAAGGTATATCTCACACATTTTTAAGTACTCCTTTATCTATACTGGGGATGGATGGGTGGGATACTAATTTTTTTTTTGTAGTCTATCCATACCATACTTAGATTCTCCCCCTTTTATAGTTCTCCATTATAAATTTAACAAAAACTAATCCTTTGTTCCATATGACCTTTTTATTACCATTTTGTTTTATTGCCATAATTGAGTTTTATTCTAAATCACTATAAACTCTGTCAGCATCAATTCCAGTGTATAGTTTATAAGTCATCACAAGGCAAGTTATTTATCTATAGTTTTTAGGGTAGCTTGCAGGTTTGCTCTTAAATAGGAGTACTGTTTTTCGTGTTGTTAACCAAGCTGGTGTCTGTTCAGGCTGCACATATAAATAATTCTTACTTATAGATAAATCTTCATGTAAAGATGTTAATACTTTTAGCCAAAAGTTAGGTACTGCTGGGCATGGGGTATTCCAATTAGGAGTTTTTCCTAACTGTGTCTCAATCTGTCTGGCTGTTACTTCATCTTATTTCATATCCTGTACATTTGAACTTCTTGTTCTTTCTTTTACTTCTTCTATCCATTTACCATCTTTGTTATGTTCCATCTGGATCTCCATAGATATTTCTCCAAAATGTATCTATTTCTTCTTATTGGGTGGTATTTCAATTTATTTTGCCTTGTTTCCAAATTCTCTATGAAACAGTTTTGGGTCATAAATAAATCGATTATGTTTATACTTTTCTTTTATATTTATCTGCATATATTCTAAGTTTTGCTACCTGTGCAGATATTTTTAGTTTATTGTTTGCGACAGTGCACAACAGATCCTGATGTGTTCTGATACTGCACATTGCTTTTATCACGTTTATATTTCTGAGTATTTTTGTTGATCTCCTCCCTCTTCTGTACTGTTCTAACAGTGACACTTTTTGTCTTAATTGCTTTATAGTTTTCTGTATTCAATACTTCCATAATGGCTTTCGATTTCTCCCCATCCTTTCCATTACTATCCTGTGTTTTTTCAGTATGACTTCATCTGTTATTAATTTAGCTGCACAGTAATATATCTTATTTCCTTCTGTAGTCCTTAATATTGTGTTCATTTGTTTTATCAAACTTGTAACTTTTTGGGTTTTATTGACTTTCTGTAGTCTATTTCTTTCATTGATTTTAATATGTATCCCTCGCTATTAAATCAATCAACTCTTCTCTTAGATCATTTTCTTCTAAACCCAGGGAACATTATTTTTTTCCATTTCAAGTGGGCATTCTATAGAAATTTCTAGAGCATGTTCTTGCGCCACATTTTCTTCAGTTTCATTCTGTGTCATCTGTTGCTCTTTCATATGGCTACTCACTGGCCTTTCACTCCACAGCATTGGCTGCATCAGAGTTGCCACAGTTTCCTGTTCCTTCCCTTGCTGTGCAACTCCAACTGAACATGTGTACTGTTTTCCTATGAAAGGCTCCAAAGTATCTTCAAATGACAACTGATCAGATGTTTCCACTCCACTGGTTTCTCCTTAATTTGGGGATCTATTGCTCTATCCTGCTGTGATGTTATCTGAGTTAGATTTTCTACACTAAATGCTTCACTTCGCAGGTAATCCATAATCTGAGCTTCTATATATTTAACTTCTCTATAAATAATCCTCTTTTCTACTTTTCCTCTTTGTTTTCTGATCTTTTGCATTGTAAAATTTTCCATGTCTGGATGCCTTTGCCTATATTTCTCTTCAAATATGATTGGTGCTGCTGTTTTTATATTGATTAGTTTTGCTTCCTCCTTTGCATAAATATTATACAATATTAAATCTGTTTTTCTTTCCCATATCCATATTTCTTCTTCAGATGTCTCCTGCTCCTCCTGTTTCTCCTTACATTGGGGACTCACTGTTCCATCATGCTGTGATGTAACCTGTGTTAGACTTTCTATACTGAACCCTTCACTTCATGAGTATTCCATAAGTTCAACTTCTATTTTCTTAACTTCTACTTTACTAATTTTCTGTTCTACATTCCCTCTTTGTGATCTCATGTTTTTATTGAAAAATTGTCTGTATCTGGATGCCTTTTCCTGTATTTCTCTTTGAATATCTTTGGGGCTGTGTTTTTTCTGTTGATTAATTTGACATTCTCCTTTGCAGAAATATTGCACCATATCAGATGTCTTGTTCTTTCCCATGTCCATATTTCTTTTTTATGCCTTTCAAAAGTCTCTAGATTCTGTTCTTTATATGTCTGCACTTCCTCAGTCACTTCTTCCAAATGGCCAACTATTTCTTGGTCTATATAATGTTTTTTTATAAATCTGTTGTATTAATAAACACAAATGTTTATTTGAAACTTCTGACAGTTTTTCTAATGGAAGTATTTTTCTTTCCATTAATTTCTCTCCTAGGCTTTATGTGTATCTTCTGTATGGATATTCTGGGCTTCTTCCATGATAGGGACAATACATAATTTATTTCTTATCCTCAGTAGTTCACTCTATCACCTTTATGGATCTTTTTTGACCTATCAGTGTTTGCTATTTTTGTGAACTGCTACTTCCTTTTACAACGGGGGGGTGGGGGCAATCCTCCCCCTTGGCCTGGCCTAGCCCCATTGTAGGAATGTTTGCATATTTGAGGATTCCACACTGTCATTTTTTCCAGTCCTGGCACCAGTGCACCTACTAGGATTGGGCACTTTTTATCCTGGGTCTTGCGCACCCAGTTATCTTTTTTTTTATTTTTAACCTACTTCTGTCCATGATGTATGCTATAGAAAATACAGTCTATATATCATTGTCATCTTGGTGAGATTTTGTGAAAAACAGGATCCACCTCATGAAGGTACTCACTAAGACTTAAGGATGAATGCAATTCCAGCAATACTACTCTCCTTTGCTTGTTGACTTCTCATCTCTCATTTCGGACCCCTTGTTGTACCTCTCTCTTTTTTTTTAATTTCTCTAATTCTTTTGGGTTTCTAATACCATTAGGGGAATGGGCTCCAATCCTAAGTCAAAGTATGATTAAAGTTCATTAAATTAGTATTGTTCAGTCTTTGATGTTAGACAGAAGTGCTCTTCTCAGCACCTGCAATGTGCCCGGTAATGACTCGTTCTGCAATATGTACAGAGTTATGTATCGGTAACTCATATAAGTGTGATTGTAAATTATTTTTTATAAGACCCAGTGCTCCTACTACTACTACTGGAACTGTGTGGGGATCTTTCTTCCACATTACCCTCATTTCTGCCTGCAAATCCTGGTATTTTATGAGTTTGTGTCTCTCCGTATGTAAGACACTGTAGTCACTGGGTATAGCAATTTCAATAAGTAATGCTAATTTTGTCTTCTTTTCATGGACTACTATATCTGGTTACCTCGCATTTATTTTTTGAACTGTTGGTAATGGGTGATCCCATGTGATATAAACCATCATTTTCTGTGATGCTTTGTGGCTCCTGTTTCCAGTGCTTTTCAGTTACTTCAGTATTATAATGTTTGCACAATCCCCAGTGCAACAGTCTTGTCACCTTATTATGCCTTTCAGTATACAGTCCTTCTGCCATTAGTATGTCACAACCAGCAACAAGCAATTCTGTTTTACAAAACCTGCATTTGTCTGTTTTTCCCACATGTTCAATCGACTTGGTAAACTAACGTGTACGTTGTCCACTATCTTGGGCTGCCAACATTAACCTTTCCTTTTTTGGTTTAAATTCACCTCTTCTTAACCATTCCTGCATTTGATCCTGATCAACATGAGGTTGTTCCAAGAGTTTTTTATATTTGCAACTATATTTATGCATTTTCCACATTTCTTGCCTTCTCATTTGATCCTTCACCTTATATTCTTTCTTTTGAAACATTCAGTTGCTGCCGGATTTTTATCTACTTCTGGTTTGATTTCCATTCCCACTTGATGATGATATGCTTCTGCTAAACTAAGCAGGGGAAGTCATATTATACTTATTCTCTTCATGTTTCAAAACTTTCACTATGTTTGGGTCTTGGAAGGTCAGCAGATATGTATGCAGTCCCACTACTGCAGATCTAGACATGTAATCAATTTTGAGAAGGCCCATACCGCCTTCAGATCAGGTAATATATAGTCTTGGTATGCAATAATTTTTATAAATCATTTGATGAGCATGAAACGTCCTTCTTGTTTTCCTCTCCAAACTATCCAACACCTTTTAGGGCCAGTCAGTCAGTCCAAAACTGTAAGTTAGACAGGATTATAGCTTGGACATTGTTCCTAGATGTCAACGGTGATTTCTAGTATTAATTTAAGTCTTCTAAAATATTTTTTACTAAGTTTTATTTACATTTGTTCATGTTTTATTGTTGGTTCTTCATAAATTCCCAAATATTTATACATTCCATCTTGCTCAAGTTCTTTTATATTACATTCCTGTCCCAAACTGATGTTTTCTTGGTGCTGCAGCTTTCCTGATTTAAAGGTTGTGTTTGCACATTTATCAAGACCGAATGACATTCTTATATCATCTAAAAAAAGTTTTACCACTTGCAATTCTGCTTTCAGTTCCTTATCTGATGAACTGTGTAGTTTTAAATCATCTACAAAAAGAAGATAAGAAGTCTTTATACTTTTTTTTTTCTGGGAACCAAATTATAGCCATAATCTAATCTGTTACGTAGGTAGTTTAATGGGTTAAGGGGAAGACAAAAGAGCAGTGGTGACAGAGAGTCACCCTGGAATATCCCCATTTGAATTTTAATCCCTAAAATAATAATTTGTCCTTTATCATGGCTTAACTGCATAGTGGTTTGCCACTGTTTCATAGTCGCTGTAATATAATCGATCAGTATACATTTTATGCACTCTTTTATCCGTGCATACGGAATATTGTCAAATGCTAATTGTAGTCTATCCATGCCATACTTAGATTCTTTCCTTTTTTACAGTTTTCAAATGATCCTTTGTTCCAGACGACTTTCTTTTATTACCCTTTGTTCTTTTGCCATGATGAGTTTTCTCCTAAATGACTATAAAGTCTGTTGGCATCAATTCCATAGTTTATACATCATCAGAAGGCAAGTTATATAGTTTTTAGGATAGCTTGCAGGTTCACTCTTAAGTAGGAGCGTTATTTCCGCATGTTAGCCAGGCTAGTGTCTGTTCAGAGTGCACATATAAATAGTTCTTACTCATGGCTAAATCTTCATGTAAAGATGTTAATACTTTTAACTAGAAGTTAGGTATCGCATCTGTGCCTGAGTTTTTTTAATTAGGAGCTTTTCTTAATTTTGTTTCAATCTCTATGGCTGTTACTTCTTCCTATTGCATATCCTGTACATTTGAACTTCTTATTCTTTATTTTACTTTTTCTGTCCATTTGGCATCTTTGTTATGTTCCATAGGATTTTATGTTTCACAGGGTCTTCACAGATAGTTCTCCAAAATGTATCTATTTTTTCTTTTTGTTGGTGTTTCAGTTCATTTTGCCCTGTTTCACAATTGTCTATAAAACTTTTTTGGGTCATCAATGAATTGCTTATTTTGTACTTTTCCTTTACATTTATTTGCATATCTTCTAAGTTTTTCTGCCTGTGCTGATATTTTTAGTTTATGATTCATGATAGTGCACAATAGATCGCAATCTCTTCTGATACTGTGCATTGCTTTTATCACGTCTATCTTTCTGAGCATTTTTGTTGATCTATTGCCTCTTCTATACTCTTCTAACAGTGACACTTCTTGCCACTGTAGCTTTATAGCTTTCTCTAATCGATACTTCCATGATGGCATTCGATTTCTCCCCTTCCTTTCCCTCACTACCAATGTCCTCTTGTGGTAAGACTTTATCTGTTATTAATTTAGCTGCACAGTAATATACCCTTTTTACTTCTGCTATATCACACTAATCTCTATGGACAGTCCTAATTACTGTGTCTTGTGCTGGGTCTTATGTACTCTATCTTTTTTATTTTTTAACCTACTTCTGCCCATGATATATGCTATATAAAATACAGTTTATAAATCAGTGCCATTTTGGTGAGATTTTGTAAAAAAAAAACAGGGTTCACCTCGTGAAGGCACTCACCAAGACTCGTGGATGAATTCAGTTCCAGCAGTACTACTCTCTTTTGTTTGCTGATTTATCATCTTTCAACTTGGACATCTCGTAAACTGTTAGACTTTTAAAGAACAGTTTTAAGGGGGGACCACAGTAATCATTTATAGATACCTTATAAACAGTCTGTTTTTTAATAAGTTAGCTTAACTCCTCTCACAAAAAGGACAGTTTGAGAGACAATTTACAAGCTGACTATTAAGATATCACAGTTGCTTAGTTGACAGATTTTGAGTGGTCAAACTCTTCTAAATATTCAGTGCTCCTTAAAAGTTGGCACCTGGGCAAGGTGCCTTTTGCCCCATCTTTACTATGGCTCTGCTGTCAGATATACCCCTATGGTAGTTTACCACTGGACTCTTTTTCAGCAGCCTGATGTAGTTAGTTTTGTACGGCCTCAGAAACTGTTCACTTTATTCAAAGCATTGCCTAAATAAGATAATAGATTCTGAGTATTACTTCTTTGATCCTAGAGTCTATTTCCTAGATGACGTACCCCAGCATTTTGTTCACTACAGCCATGCCTTCTCATTCTGCAAGTAGTTGGTCAAGCTCTGGTGTTAAAAACAGTCCCATTGTGATAAACACCACAGGTCCTTTTCTTGGCTTTTTTTGCCATCAGTTTGACTTACCTTGACTGATACTTCATACCAGGTTTATTGTAACCTAAATGGGTACTCTGCATTTTTCTGCAGTAAACCTCTGCTGTTTTCTTTGTCATCATTTCTTCAGCCATTCTAAGTTCTTTTTTTAGACCCTTTCCCCTTATTGTGCTACTGCACTAGCTTTTTGTCATTTGCCAAGTAATTGACCTTGCTCTTTATTCCCTCAGATACGTCTAAAACATACTATTTGAAGAGTGTTGAACCCGGGACCAGTTTTTACAATTTTCCATTAGACTCTTCTCTTATTTCTAACAACTTACCCCTCACAATATCCATCTGTGTCCCAATCCACAATCAAGCAGTAATCAAATTCCTCACTCTTGTCTTTGCTTATGTGAAGGTTAGCAAAATGGTTGTGTTTGCATTACAAACACAAGGTGCAGGGTTTGATTCTCACATGGGTAACTGGCTAGGCTTAAAATAGCCCACAAGAGCAGTTAACCTAGTACTAATCTATGAACTATGAACTTGTAATCCCTTCAACTTCCTTAGTAGCCAGCTATGAAGAACAGAGTCAAAGGCCTTTCTAAACTACTTTGACAATACCTACTGGTACTCAACTGTTCTCCTCAAATCCAGACATAAAATAGGATTAGGTGCAATTGGTAGCTCCTTTTGGTCAAGAATCTATGTTGGCAATTTTCCTGGAGATTGTTATCTTCTAGGAAATAACCCAATTTTTCTGTTAGGACTTTTATATGATCATTTTTGCTCCTGTATGTCTGACAGGTCTGTACTTTTGTGGATCTTGCATGCTTCTCCCTTATTACAAGGCTAGCATTTTGAGCTTCCTGTCCTCAAGCATTTCTGTACTAGACAGTAATAAATTAAAGATATCCATTAGGTAATCTGACAGTACACTAAGAACAACAAAATGGTGTACAAAGTAGAAAAAATGCACCAAGAAAAACCAGAATCACCACTCCAAGTAGCCAAAAACAAGACTCTGTAGTATCAAATAAAAATGTTTAATTCCACAACAAGAAAGACTCAGTAGTAACACAGTCAGTCCTGCACTTTCATCATCCAAGACTTCTTCAGAACTGTGTAATACATCATTGGCACACCTTAAATAAGCAGTTCTCCCACTTAACACACTAATTAAACTTTAAAAACATACACCCTCAAAAATCATTCTAAAACAGCAATACATAACACATAAATAAAATTTTGAACTAGTACAAAGTGTTTGACAAGTATAGTGTATAATAACACCAATACTATAACTTATGTTTTTTATATGTTTCAACTCTGGCTTGATACAAATGTGGTCATTAATATCAGGGGCTACAGTGGCATTCAAACAAATTTGCCATCGCATTTTAGCCCTATCCAATTTTTTGGTCCAGTCACCCCCTCTAATGTCCATACCTCCCACCTTCAAAATACCAAAATGGAAAAAGCGGTCAGGATTGAGATTAATATGCCTGAATAGTGCATTGACATCAGTTTTCCTAATACTATATAGGTGTTCATAAATTCTTCTCCGAAACCTCAGTTCCATTTTATCTATATAGAAATTGTGACAACCCTGGCATATAGCAATATAGACTACACTGTTGGTGTTACAAGTTCCTGTGGCCAACCTAACGTCAAAGTAATTAGAACCTAAGCAAACAGTAGGGCATGAGATAATGTATTTACAATAATCACATGCCCCACACTTGTTAGTTCCCTTAATATTCTTGTTCTTACTCTCAGTTTTCAAATTCCTATTGGTCCTATAGGAGAAAATGGGTACCTCGCCTAAAACAGCCAACAGTTCTTGGTTCACTTTGAATAAAACCCAATTTTTCTTTATTATATGTCTAATGAGGTTCGAAGTGTCCCCAAAAGTCAGAACCATGGAATAAGAGAAGTCATTATTTTGTTGGTGAGTGACTTCAAGTTCCTTATTCTGGCTATCCTCAAGTAGAGGTTTGTACCTATTACCCCATTCACTTGTGATTTGCTCGCTAATGGTAACCACAGAATCCGAAGGGTACCCAATGGCTACAAATATTTTGATCAGTTTGTCCATTTCCAACTTAACTGTGTCAAAGTCAGAGCACATTCTGGCTATATGCATCATCTGACCTTTCACTATATTCCTTTTCACAAAGTGGGGGGTGACAACTCCAGAACTCAAGATAGTCATTTGAGAAAGTGGGTTTTTGGTAAACACTAGACCGAAAACATTTCTTATTTGAGTCCTTCCAAATACACACATCCAGGTAGTTAATCCTAGAGCTACCACTGTTACCATTAAATTTAAAATAATCACAAAGATTGTTAAGAAAATCTAAGAAATTGGTATGTTGGTCCCCTACTTTCCAAAGAATGAAAAGATCATCCAAGAATCTTAAATACACCACCCAAGAGTCTTTAAATGGACTTTTAAAAATGAACTCACTTTCCCAACGGTACATGACTAAGTTTGCAAACAAAGGTGCACAACTGTTACCTATTGCTATACCATTTGTCTGGCGGAAAAACTCCTCACCAAAACTAAGAAAATTGTTCATCAAAGTAATCTCCATTAACACCATAATAAAATTGGCCATGGCGTTCTCCAAATTAGTTTTCTCAACTAGTACCTCATGAAAATATTCAAGCCTAACTCATGGGATATAGAAGTGAATACGTCCACAGCATCAACTGTGGAAAAGTTAACCTCCTCACTATAATTTTCTTCCTTTATCCAACCCAAAAAAATCCCAAGAGTCTACTAACATATGATCAATATGGGTTAAGGATTTCCTCACCATCTGGTCGACAAAAACCCCTAATGAGGAAGAAATACTGTTTTGGCAGGAGAGTATATGTTTTCTCAAGGGCACAAGTTTAAATTCTTAGTGATTCAGCAGTTAATAAAGGACATCCAGGGTAAACTTCTGGATGTGCATTTAAATATCATGGAACTGAGGTGGCAAATAAACTTGAATGCCTCACAGTATCTAGGTATCAATGAGACTATTAGCATTTCTAGTATTTTAAAACTTTGTAATATTTTAGGTTAAAATGTACAACATGATTTATATTTTTGTTTGGTTAAAAGGTGTATTTTTTTGCATTTTTTGCATTTTTACAAATCGGTTGTGGGGGTTTTAAGAAATGTTTTTAACTATATGTATAAAGTTTGTGGGAAATGACTAAATTAAACTTGTTTTTAATTGTTTAATTGGGTGGGGTGGGATATATACAGGGCTGGGTGACTTTGGTTCATTGTTCTGAAGAAGTCCTTTGCAACAGGGAAGAAAGCACTTAACTACTTGGAATAAACTTTTGATCCTTTTGTGGTATCCTTTTATTCCTGCTGGTGCTTTGGATTACTTGGTTTTTGTACTGCATTTGTGGTTTGTGGCAACAGCTCTAGTAAAATAAACCTTCACATTTCGAGGTTGATCTTTACTAGAATACTAAAACCAGATGGAATGGGAAAGCCATCTAGAATCTTTTACAATACTTACTGTCTCTAATTTCTTGCTTTATAAGACAAAAACAGTTGAACTCTTTAGTTAGATAAAATCTCAGTTTTCTATGAATACCAGAGTGAAGAAGAATCCTTTCACAGATGCTGGAGAACCAATGGTACCCTCATTTTGATGGCTTCTGTTCACTTCTTTGACAGCAAAGAGAAAATATTTTCTATTGGGATAAATGTAATTTTTCTAGTAGCAGATTTGCTTGTCTCTGTTAATAAATGTTGCCATGTACTCAGGGAAAAAATACCTAAAACAGATAAAAAGACTATCATTCACACAATTAGATTTAGATTTTGTATTTTGGGATGAGTCAGAGATCTCTTGTCCTGAGTGAACAAATCCATTCTGTGACAAAGGTTTTGGTAATTGCTGCTAGCCAGTTACATGACAACGGAGGAACAGTTATGTCTGCGCTAAAAGGGAGTCACCAGTACCATTCTGGTAAGTCCTTCATGACCTACAGAAGGGCTTTGCAAATAAAAGGAAAGGGGAGGGGGAGTCCTAAAAAAAACTTCTCTGTCCAGAGATTGAGAATGCATCAGTCTTCCAGGCCTCTATGCAAGGTGTCCTGGATCAGAAGAGTTTCAGCTGTTGATTTTGACTGGAGACAAGCAAATATATCTGTCGGGCTCCCCACTGGTGGACTATCTTTAGGAAGACCTCTCAGGGTAGTATTCAGTTGTGAAAGTCTATCCTAGATCTGCTGAAAGCGTTTTTTACTGTGTTCTGCTCTGATGGGATATAAGTTGCCTGAAGAAACAAGTTGTGTTGCATTGTTATGTTCCAGGTAATCATGCCCAGTCTGCAAAGGAGGTAAGATCTTGTTTGTCCCTGTTTGTTTATACACCATATCAAAGTGGTGTTGTCTGTCACTGTTAACAGGGTCCCTGGAGACCACAAATGGTTGAGAGCTTTCAGGGCATTTATAAGCAGTTGCTATAATGATTAAGGTCTTCGCCGGTCATACATAAGGTACAAGGTTCAATCCTGACCTCCGGCCAATGCCTGTTTGGCATCTGCATGTTCTCCCTGTATCTCTATGGGGTTCCTCTCACCTCCAAAAAACATGTTGAGTGCTTCCATCTTAAACTCACTAAAGAATGAAGCTGTAAGCAGCAGCATGGACTCTATATGGTGCCCTATAGGGTGAAGAGTTGTATTGACAACCACTTTGGGCATCTACTGTGGTGCACAGTATCTTCTAGATAGAAGGACACAGATCACAGACTACATGACGTGACAGGGCTAGGCAGTTGGCGGTGTAAAATATGGCTCTAAATGATTTGGTCATGCTGAATAATGTTGTCAAATGGGCATGGATATTTGTCATTGACAAATGGACTGAAGACTTGGACTACTCCAACCTATGCCAGAGACCCATACTAAAAGTGGCAGAGGTGTATGTGCCCCTACTGGCCATTGTGTGCCTGCCGTAAAGCCCAGCAGCTCTGGATCAATAGACTACTGGCCAGACAGTGTCCAGTTGCTCAGCCTGGAATTACTTGAGATAGCTCTGTTAATGTAGATTCACTGACAAGATGCAGCCTGTAAGTGGATGACATGATGGTATGGAGGAGGTCAGACAGACATGCTATTTATCCAAGAGACAAGATGGAAGGGCAGTGAAGCAAAGCCACTTGGCTTTGAATCCAGAGTCTATTACTCAGGAGGAGGATAGGATAGAAATGGTGTTGCAATTGTTCGGAGATAGAGGCTCCAGAAAATATCAAGATATGTCATCAGAATTAGTGACAGACTCATGGCAATCAGATTGCAGTGTAATAATAAGGCAGTTTTCGTAATCTCAGCCTACACCCCACAGCAGGGCTGTGATAATGAGGAAAAGAGTGCATTCAGGCAGCAGTTTCAGGACCTAGTAGATAAAGCAAGACAACATGAATTGGTGTTGATAATGGGTGACTTGAATCCATGTATCAGGACAGACAGAACAGGATATGAGGACTGCCTGGGTCCACATGGGTAGGGCAACAAGAATAAAGAAGGAGAGGCCATTCTAGACTTCTGCATGGCAAATGGCTTGATAGTAGCCAACACACTGTTCAAAAACAGAGACAGTCACAAGATCACATATATGAGTGGCCAATGTGCAACTCAGGTAGACTTCCTCCTATTAAGGAAAGGGCACTGGGGCAGAATCAGTGATTGCAAAGTCATCCTCAGTGAAACAGTTGGTCAACAGCATAAACCACTGAGTCATACAATCAGCTGCAAGCTCTCCAGTCAACAGAAACCAGGCTGAAGACCTAGAAGTTGACTGGAGAGAGGGTACAACAGTTCAAGAAATTACTTAGGCCCCTAGCACCCCAAAAAGAGGAGGAAATAGGTGGAGCTGAAGAAAAATGGTAGCACCTCAAAACAGCACATGTGATGACTACAGAACAGATATATGGCCGAACCACGTATGGAAGTAAGGTAAATAAGAAAAGTTGGTGGTGGAATGCAGAAGTCCAGGAAGTCACCAAAAGAAAGATGCAGTGCAAGAAAAAGTGGGAGATAGAAAAGATGGACCAGGATAGGGAGGAGTACTGACTGGCTAACAAAGAAGTTAATAAAAGAGTAGGGTATTGGAGGAACTCTACTGGCTTCTGGAAAGTGACTCAGTAAGTGGCACAAAGAAACTATATCAGGTTGCAAGATAAAGACAGAAAGATAGAGAAAATACCAACAAGGAAAACAAATGAAGAAAAACAAAAAAAAAGATAAAAAATAAAAAGGAGAAATAGGACTAAATTAGAAATTAAGAACAAGAAAATTGCCCCGCAGAAGTTTCATATTTTTTGATGAAGTTTGCTTTCAGAGAAGCGAAAGAACTTTTCTTTCTCTGGTGAAAAAAAAGGCCAAACAAAATCAATTTTCGGTAGTCCTATTTCGTGAATGCTATTTTTGTCTTTTAAGATAGAGAAAATAGTCACACACCCTTCATAAGGGATGCTAGCAACCACTTGATCACAAGTCCACAGGACATCAAAGGCAGATGGAAGGAGTACTTCCAGCAGCTTTCTGAATGAAGAAAACCCTACAGAAGCTGTGCCATACCAGTCACAGCCAATGATGAGAAAAGTAGAGAAGCCCACCCTAGAAGATGTAAGTGCAGCACTAAGGAAAATGAAGTCAGGGGAGGCAGCAGGCTCAGATGAAGTCACAGCAGGTATGATAAAGATGCAGGGTGAGATCAAGGAGAAATAGCCCCTGACAGTACTCATAGCAGTGAGGAGAGAAAGGCATATCCCAGATGACTGAAGAATGAGCATTCTCATGCCAGAGTACAAGAATAAAGGGGACATCCACAACTGTGGGCAGTACAGAGGTATCAAACTCTTGTCACATTGCATGAAAGTTCTGGAAAGGGTGGTTGATAAATGGATATGCAGAGTAGTAGAAAGTAAAATAGGAGATGAGCAGTTCAGATTCAAATCAGGATGTAGCACAAATGATCCAATGTTGGTGTAATAGAGATTGTTGCGAAGAAGCTAAAAATGAGAAAAGTGTCCAACTGGGCATTCCTAGACTTGGAGAACACATGACAAGGTCTCAAGAAACCTGACTTGGGCAGTACTGCAGTGGTTCAAAGTCCCAGAAACATTGGTAGAACTGGTGTGAGGAGAAGAGAAGTCTGAATGAAGAGGTTAAAGCTAGAATCAGAGGGACTGCAGCCAGCTGCCATAGACTGTCAGGTGTAGCGTATGACAGAAGAATGCCAAAGAAGCTGAAAATTAAGGTATGCAAAACAGTGGTGAGACCAGTACTACTATATGGTACAGAAACCTGGGCAGTAAAGGCAGAAAAAATGAGGAAGCTACAAAAGTGATGGAAATGAAGTGCCTGAGACAGGTGGTAGGATGCACACTGTGGGATAAATAAAGAAATGTGGACATAGGAGCAGAATCCAAAGTAGCTCCAACTGCAGAAAAGATCAAAGAGAACAGATTATGGTGGTTTGGGCATGTGCAGAAAAACAGAAAACAATCTGGTGAAGAAGATTTGGGACAGCAAAGAAGAAGGTAAGAGGAAACAAGGGTGTCCAGTAAAGAAGTGGATGAATTGTGTAAGAGAAAATCTGCTAAAATCAGGCATGAGTGTTGAAGAAGGCAGGAGTGTGGCATTGAATCAAGAGAACAGCTTACATGACACCCCAACCCCATGTCAAAAACGGAAAAAGGGGGTTGATGATGGCATACGCATGATAATTTCCTTCAGGTTTATGTGTTTTCTCCAGTTTTGTGCCTTCTAGATTTCTGAAGCATCTCTGGCAACTGCCTGAGGAAATAGGTCCTCGGTTGTTGCAAAGGACCTGATTGTCCCACCAGAGAAGTTCTTTTTTCACAAAACTGAGAACTAAAATTGGAAAAGAAAGAGGATAAAAGTGTTGGATCCAAACTGATTTGAGATACCACTGACTTCTTCTCATGCATTGTCTGGCAAGAGGTATTGTATGGATAGAATAGCCCATGAACCATAGAACTCTTAGAAATTCTCTTGATTTTAAGTTGTCTGAAAGTCAAAGATTCCTGAAGTGTTAATAATAAGCTTGCATTTTGTTTCTAGAGGATGAAAAATTGTGATCAGATGAAGTGTCCAGATGGTATCATGAGAATGCTAATCATTGGGTTTTAACAAAAGGTGACATTTTTAGATTCAGATTGAATCACTGATTAGAGAAGAGGTTCATGGTATACTATAAGAGTGTTAGGATTTCTTGATGGGTACAGCCTGAGATCAAGCAATCATCCAGATAAGGGAAAATGCTTTAAAGCCTGCAATGACCAGTCAGTGGAAAAAGGGATTTGATGAAGACTCTTTGGATGATGGAAAGACCAAACGACAAAGAAGTAAACCTTAAAAAGGACCTGTTTTTTAGCGAATGGGAATATGCAAATAGGTATCCTTTATATCTATGTGGAACAAGTTGAGGGGGAAAATGAGAGAAGAGAGTTTTAAGTGGTAGCATTTGAACTTCAGGATGAGAAGAAAGATGTTTAAGTTAGGCAAGTCTAAGAAGGGTTTCTGTGTTCCTTCTTTACTGGAAACTACAATAAAAAACCTTTCCTACACTGTTGTAGGGGTACTGGTTCTATGACCTCCTAGTAAAATAATTCTGTAATGGTTTGAGGCATAAGACAGAGTTGCTTGTTTGAAGGAAGAGGAATACATGTTTATATGGGAGGGGATGCCCAGTGAAGTCTGTATTCATGTTTTTTGATGCCTAGCACCCAACCATCTGCAGTTACTGGTTGCCATGTAGGAAGGTATAGGGACAGATTCTTTGAAATTTTTAGAGGAAAGCTGGGGTGGGGAGGAAAGAAAGTGAATAGGAGGCAAGAATAGTTATAATTTTCCTTTTGGGAAGAATATCCTTGGGATCCATCAGCTTTCTTTTTGATGTAACCTTTACATTTCTTTCTGAACTACTACTTAGCATATTTGTCCTGACTTGAAAGTTTTGCAAAAAAATGGTCTGGATTGGAAGGGTAATTCCTTTGATATTTAGGAATCAGAGATAAGAATAATAGCTTAACCCTTCTGATTAAGCGTGTCTCTTTCCAGTCTTTTTTAAGAACCTCAACAGAGAAATTAACAAATAAGAGATCCTTATCAAGAGGATTATTTAACATTCTCTCAAAACGTTTGAAGTCTAATCTAAGCATATCTTCTCATTACTGTCTCAGTACCAGTATCCCTGGAAATAGCATCTACTGCATCATATGCATATATAATTATATTCTTAGCTACCTGAGATGCAGAGTTAAGCATTTCCATAACAGTGGATTTTGTATCACAATTTGGAAGGTTTGTAAATGATTGTGCCATACTGGATAAATCAGGCAACAGATATTTAGACTTATGAGTTTGACAATTTTTGGCTCTAAAAGCCAAGGTGTATGAAGTATATACTTTTTTGTCAAACCTGTCAAATGATCTGCTGCTTTTATTGTTAGAGACTGGGTTAAAAGAAGAAAAGGTTCTACTACCTTTTTCTGCATCTAAAAAATGATGGCAGAGTCAACAGTGAGTTTTTTTTTTTTTTAATGAAGGTACGTACAGATATCTGGAACCCTATAAAACTTGTCAGGCTTTTTGGGATTATTAAACTGGGAGTCTGGTACCATACAAGCAGCTGAAAATGCATCCTCCAGAACTCCTGAAACTCATGGCATAGTCACAGATTTAGAGAAGTCTATACTGAATAGTGGAGCGTACCTTTTCTGAGCTTTAAATACTTCTTTGCCTTCTCATTTGAAAAAAAAATTTTTCATTTTTGCTATTGTGTCACCAAAGGATATTTCCTGATATGGGGTGTCCAAAGAAATTATATCCTCTTTCTCATACTCACAACCTGCGAGAATGTTTTCTGAAAAGCATAATCCAATCCTTCATTACCAGAATCAGACATGTCTTCTTCTTCAGAACAGGAAAAAACTATTTTCCTTTAAGTGGGTATGGAAAAGGAGGAAGCAGGAAAGCAAAACTGAAAAGACTTAATGGCACTGAATAGTCCCTTGACTGAAGTTAAAACAATCCTCCTGACAATCCTTCTAAGAAGGTGTAGCAGAAGGGGACACATACTTAGTCTTATCATTATGTTACTGGAATATCCAGACATATGATCTTTAGGATTGAAGCTACAGGTCTGACCTTTTTAAGGGACCCACTGACAGCTTCCCTCACAAGAATCTGGTGGATATCTTCCTCACCCTCAGATAAAATAGCACACAGTTCTACCTTTCCAGCTGATTGCATTGGATAAACAATCTGTTTGGATGTGTGAAGGTCATGCTCCATTGCAGCCTCTGAAGACAACATGCTGGATAGCCCCAGAGAAACAGATTGATGGTCCATGGGCTGCAAATGCACCTCAGCACAGTCCTCAGCTACAGACCACTGTGGCTGTATGAGTACTGTCACTCACCTTGCACATCAACTTTTTCTTTTTTTTCTTTTCTTTTCTTTTTTTCTTACCTAAGGGGGAAGGTCCGCCACAGGGGAAGATGATATCATGACTGCTCACATTAAGTCCCAAAGATATCAGCTATCCAGAAAAGACATGAATTAAATTAAATCTCTTCCTGACAGTTTTGGGAAGAAACGCTTAGCAAATAAAATGTAGTCTAATGACATGTTCTGGGCCGTACAGTGTTACAGAGGTTAGCGTTTTTGCCTCCCAGCAAGAGGTTTTCTGGTTCGATTCTCAGCTGTGTTGCCTTCTGTGTAGAGTCTGCATCTTCTCCCTGTGTTCTCGTGGGTTTCTTCTGGGTGCTCCTGTTTCCTCCCATATTCCAAAGTGCAGTAGGTGGATTGGACACTCTCAATTGACCCTAGGTGTGAGTGTGTGCATGTAAGTGTGTGGTACTCCCTCTGATGAGGGTTAGGCAATGGGCTAGCAACCTGAGCTTGTAGAACCTGCAACCACTACAGAAACAATGAGCACTGAAGGGTAGTGCATAGTGCAGAAATGGGAAAGAGAGACAGAATGTCGTGTTCTACCACCAAATAAAAGATACAACTAGAATGTGAATCTTTATACAAGCATTGGTACCTGCAACTAAACAAATTTTAAACAAATCTATATAGGAAAAGGAAGGGTCTCCAGTGGGGAACTTATCTGCCTGACAGCCAAGAACTAAAGCAACCCTGTGGAACTATCAGACACATACCTCATGAGAGTTTGCATAAGCATAATAACAACAAGAAAGCTCCAAGTTTTGGTGCAGCTATGTATCTCTCTTATACTAGCTTGTATTTTCTTGTTAAGGACAGATGCATGATGCAAGAGGAAGGAGCCCAAGGCTTTGTAAAATGGCCACATATATGGTATTCTTGGCAGGTACATACCATATGCAAAAGCTACCTGAACTGTGATCTGCTAAAGAACATATATTGTGACCTTGGATTGCTTATTATTCTATGACATTATCTTGACATATTTATTGCTATGATATCTCAGATACATAGTGCAATACAGGCTCGTTTAGGAATATTGGCTTCTAAATGTAAAATGAAAATTATAGAAAAGGTAGATTGGTTAACTAGCAAATTATATGACTTTCTGTAATTAGTTAAGCATGTACAAATACAGACATTTAAGGAAGCTTAGAAGTCCCTTAACCAGGTATAGTGAGTATAATAAGGCCTCAAAAGTAACAAGAGATCAAGGACCTAGACATGACATGGAATTCCATCCCCACATTCTTTGGCTTGGCTCTTTTGCATACTATTTCTGCAGTGCAACAGCAACCAAGGTTCTGAGGACATTATAAGGAATCAAAAAGGAGCAAAATGAAGTCTTTGAGTTGTGCATAATATTAAACCTCAACCCAAAAGTGTGTGATCCCAAGTTTGCTGCAAAGTAAAGATTCTCCCCTTCCTTTCCATTACTATCCTGTGTTTTTTTTTTTTTTTGGTATGACTTTATCTGTTATTAATTTAGCTGCACAGTAATATATCCTATTTACTTCTGTTATATTGCATGAATCTCTATGGACAGTCCTAAATATTGCGCTCATTTATTTTATCAGACTTGTAACTTTTTGGGTTTTATTGACTTTCTGTAGTCCATTTCTTTCATTGACTTTAATATGTATCTCTCTATTAAATCAATCAACTCTTCTCTTAGATCATTTTCTTCTAAATCAAGGGAACATTCTTTTTTCTCTGTTTCAAGTGGGTATTCTATAGAAATTTCCAGAGCATGTTCTTGCGCCACATTCTCTTCATTTTCATTCTGTGTCATCTGTTGCTCTTTCCTATGGCTACTCACTGGCCTTTCACTCCACAACATTGGCTGCATCAGAGTTGCCACAGTTTCCTGTTCCTTCCCTTGCTGTGCAACTCCAACTGAACATGTGTACTGGTTTCTTATGAAAGGCTCCAAAGTATCTTCATATGGCAACTAATCAGATGTTTCCCACTCCACTGGTTTCTCCTTAATTTGGGGATCTATTGCTCTATCCTGCTGTGATGTTATCTGAGTTAGATTTTCTACACTAAATGCTTCACTTCACAGGTAATCCATAATCTGAATTTCTATTTCTTTAACTTCATTATAAATAATCCTCTTTTCTACTTTTCCTCTTTGTTTTCCGATCTTTTGCATTGTAAAATTTTCCATGTCTGGATGCCTTTGCCTATATTTCTCCTCAAATATGATTGGTGCTACTGTTTTTGTATTGATTAGTTTTGCTTCCTCCTTTGCATAAATATTATACAATATTAAATCTGTTTTTCTTTCCCATATCCATATTTCTTCTTCAGATGTCTCCTGCTCCTCCTGTTTCTCCTTACATTGGGGACTCATTGTTCCATCATGCTGTGATGTAACCTGTGTTAGACTTTCTATACTGAACCCTTCACTTCATGAGTATTCCATAAGTTCAACTTCTATTTTCTTAACTTCTACTTTACTAATTTTCTGTTCTACATTCCCTCTTTGTGATCTCATGTTTTTATTGAACAACTGTCTGTATCTGGATGCCTTTCCCTGTATTTCTCTTTGAATATCTTTGGGGCTGTCTTTTTTCTGTTGATTAATTTGGCTTTCTCCTTTGCAGAAATATTGCACCATATCAGATGTCTCGTTCTTTCCCGTATCCATATTTCTCTTTTATGCCTTTCAAAAGTCTCTAAATTTTGTTCTTTACATTTTTGCACTTCCTCAGTCACTTCTTCCAAATGGCCTAAGATTTCTTGGTCTATATAATGTTTTTCATAAATCTGTTGTATTAATAAACACAAATGTTTATTTGAAACTTCTGACAGTATTTCTTATGGAAGTATTTTTCTTTCCACTAATTTCTCTCCTAAGCTTTATGTATATCTTCTGTATGGAAATTCTGGGCTTCTTCTATGATAGGGACAATGCATAATTTAGTTCCTATCCTCAGTAGTCCACTCTATCACCTTTATGGCTGTTTTTTGGCTTATTAGTTTTTGCTATTTTTGTGAACTGCTACTTCCTTCTACAACTGGGGGGGGGGGGCAATCCTCCCCCTTGGCCTGGCCTAGCCCCATTGTAGGAATGTTTGCATATTTGAGAATTCCACACTGTCATTTTTTTCCAGTCCTGGCACCAGTGCACCTACTAGGATTGGGCACTTTTTATCCTAGGTCTTGCACACCCAGTTATCCTTTTTTATTTTTAACCTACTTCTGTCCATGATGTGTCCTATAGAAAAGACAGTCTCCATATCAGTGTCATCTTGATGAGATTTTGTGAAAAAAACAGGATCCACCTCATGAAGGTACTCATCAAGACTTGAGGGTGAATTCAGTTTCAGCAATACTACTCTCCTTTGCTTGTTGACTTCTCATCTCTCCTTTCGGACCCCTTGTTGTACCTCTCTCTTTTTTTTAATTTCTCCAAGTCTTTTGGGTTTCTAATACCATGATGGGAATGGCCTCCATTCCTAAGTCAAAGTATGATTAAAGTTCATTAAATTTGTATTGCTTCAGTCTTTGATGTTAGCCAGAAGTGCTCTTATCAGCACCTGCAATGTGTCCTGTAATGACTCGTTCTGCAATATGTACAGAGTTACATGTATCGGTAACATATATTAGTGTAATTGTAAATTATTTTTTATAAGACCCAGTGCTCATACTGCTACTACTGGAACTGTGTGGGGATCTTTCTTCCACATTACCCTCATTTCTGCCTGCAAATCCTGGTATTTTATGACTTTGTGTCTCTCTGTATGTAAGGCACTGTAGTCACTGGATATAGCAATTTCAATAAGTAATGCTAATTTTGTTTTCTTTTCATGGACTACTATATCTTGTTATCTCACATTTATTTTTTTGAACTGTTGGCAATGGGTGCTCCCATGTGATATAAACTTCATCATTTTCTGTGATGCTTTGTGGATCATGTTTCCAGTGCTTTTCAGTTACTTCAGTGTTATAATGTTTGCACAATCCCCAGTGCAACAGTCTTGTCACCTTATTATGCCTTTCAGTATACAGTCCTTCTGCCATTAGTATGTCACAACCAGCAACAAGCAATTCTGTTTTACAAAACCTGCATTTGTCTGTTTCTCCCACATGTTCAATTGACTTGGTAAACCAACTTGTACGTTGTCCACTATCTTGGGCTGCCAATATTAACCTTTCTTTTTTTTTGGTTTAAATTCACCTTTTCTTAACCATTCCTGGATTCAATCCTGATCCACATGAGGTTGTTCCAAGAGTTTTTATTATATTTGCAACTATATTTATGCATTTCCACATTTCTTGCCTTCTCATTTGATCCTTCACCTTATATTCTTTCTTTTGTTTTTTTGGCATATTCAGTTGCTGCCTGATTTTTATCTACTTCAGGTTTGATTTCCATTTCTGCTTGATGTTGATATGCTTCTGCTAAATAAGCAGCGGAAGTCATCTTAGACTTATTCTCTTCATGTTTCAAAACTATCACTATGTTTGGATCTTGGGAGGTCAGCAGATATGTATGCAGTCCCATTGCTGCCAATTTCAAGAAGGCCCATACCTCCTTCAGAGCAGGGAATATATAGTCTTGGTATGCAATGAATTTTATAAATCATTTGATGAGCATGAAATGTCCTTCGTTTTCCTCTCCAAACTATCCAATACCTTTTGGGGCCAGTCAATCAGTCCAAAACAGTATGTTAGACAGGTTTACAGCTTGGACTTTGTTCCTAGATGTCAATGATGATTTTTGGTATCGATTTAAGTTTTCTAAAATATTCTTTACAAAATTTTATTCACATCTGTTCATGTTTTATTATTGGTCCTTCATAAATTCTCAAATATTTATACATTCCATCATGCGCAAGTTTTTTTATATCACATTCCTGTCCCAAACTGATGTTTTCTTGGTGCAGCTTTCCTGATTTAAAGGTTGAGTTTGCACATTTATCAAGACCAAATGACATTCTTATATCATCTAAAAAAGTTTTACCACTTGCAGTTCTGCTTTCAGCTCCTTATCTGATTAACTGTATAGTTTTAAATCACCTACAAAAAGAAGATAAGAAGTCTTTATACTGTTTTGCTTTCTGGGAGCTAATAATCTAATCTGTGATGTAGGCAGCTTAATGGGTTAAGAGGAAGACAAAAGAGCAGTGGTAAAAAAAAAATAGTGTGGACATGCCAGAAATGGCTAAATATTATTTAATTCCAAGGTCAAGATAATATACAAGCGCTTTCACCCTGCTACAATGCTGGGCTTTTTCAAGTATAAAATCAATGGATACATCATATATATATATATATATATATATATATATATATATATATATATATATAGATAGATAGATATATATATATAGATATATATATATATATATATATATATATATATATATATATATATATATATGTAAATACTCTAAAAAGGTGCCAACATTTTCTTAAAGAGACATTCCGCTCTCATATTGGAAAATTAAACTGAATGCAACCAACCACCCAGGACTTACTGACCATATCTCAATTAAACCATATTTAATTAAAAAAGCAAAAAAATATATAGTTTATCAGTATTTAGTACACTGTAAGATTTGGGACTTGAAAGTGCATGTAAATTTTTTAGGTGAAATTTATATATATGAAATTGAGATAATGAATTTTAAAATAACATTTTACATTCTTTATTTAAGGTTTTTATTATGATATTATGATACTGGATAAAATTGTATGTATACTTTTACATGTTTTATTAACTTCATAATTTTATGGAATGTAATTGAAAGTAAATTGATGAGAAGAGAGAGGAATGACTCTTTAAGAAAATGCTGGTGCCTTTTTTAAGGAGAAAGTATATATATATATATATATATATATATATATATATATATATATATATACACACACACATGATGTATTAATTGTTTCTATACTTGAAAAAGCCCAGCATTGTAGCAGGGTGAAAGCACTTGTATATTATCTTGACCTTGGAATTAAATAATATTTAGCCTTTTCTGGTGTGTCCAGACCATTTTTTTGTTCAAAGTTATCAGTATTGCATGGTCTGTGTGTTTTTAAGTTTTTTTTTTACAAAAGAGCAGTGGTGACAGAGAGTCACCCTGGAATATCCCCCTTTGAATTTTTATCCCTGGAATAATAATTTGTCCTTTATCATGGCTTAACTGCATAGTGGTTTGCCAATGTTTCATAGTCGCTCTAATATAATAGATCAGTATAGGGTGTATCTTATACATTTTTATTCACTCTTTTATCCATGAATGCGAGATATTTTCAAATGCTAACTGTAGTCTATCCATGACATGCTTAGATTCTTTCCCTTTTTTCAGTTCTCTGTTATGACCTTTATTAATATCAAATGATCCTTTGTTCCAGATGACTTTCTTTTATTATCCTTTTGTTCTTTTCCCATGATTGAGTTTTATCCTAAATGACTATAAAGTCTGTTGACATCAATTCCATAGTTTATACGTCATCAGAAGGCAAGTTATATATTTTTTAGGATAGCTTGCAGGTTCACTCTTAAGTAGGAGCATTGTTTCTGCTTGTTAGCCAGGCTGGTGTCTGTTGAGTGTCTGGTTGGTTGCTGGTCAGTTGGTGTCTGGTGAGTGCACATATAAATAGTTCTTACTCATGGCTAAATCTTCATGTAAAGGTGTTAATACCTTTAACTAGAAGTTAGGTACTGCACCTGGGCCTGAGTTTTTCCAATTAGGAGTTTTTCTTAATTTTGTTTCAATCTCTCTGGTTATTACTTCATCCTATTGCATATCCCGTACATTTGAACTTCTTATTCTTTATTTTACTTCTTCTATCCATTTGGCATCTTTTATGTTCCACCGGATTTTATGTTTCACAGGGTCTTCATAGATATTTCTCCAAAATGTATCGATTTCTTCTTTTTGTTGGTGTTTCAATTCATTTTGCCCTGTTTCACAATTGTCTATAAAACTTTTTTGGGTCATCAATGAATTGCTTATTTTGTACTTTTCCTTTATATTTATCTGCATATCATCTAAGTTTGTTTGCCTGTACTGCTATTTTTAGTTTATTATTTGTGATAGTGCACAATAGATCCCGATCTGTTCTAATACCGTGCATTGCTTTTATCATGTCTAGCTTTCTGAGCATTTCTGTTGATCTGTTCCCTCCTATATTCTTCTAACAGTGACACTTCTTGCCTCTATAGCTTTATAGTTTTCTCTATTTGATATTTCCGTGATGGCATTCGATTTCTACCCTTCTTTCCCTCACTACCAATGTGCTCTTGTGGTAAGACTTTATCTGTTATTAATTTAGCTGCACAGTAATATATCCTTTTTACTTCTGCTATATCACACTAATCTCTATGGGACAGTCCTAATTACTGTGTCTTGTGCTGGGTCTTGTGTACTCTGCTATCTTTTTTATTTTTTAACCTACTTCTGTCCATGATGTATGCTATATAAAATACAGTTTATAAATCAGTGCCATCTTGGTGAGATTTTGTAAAAAACACGGTCCACCTCGTGAAGGTACTCACCAAGACTCGAGAATGAATTCAGTTCCAGCAATACTACTCTCCTTTAAATGACAATAGGATTCAGTTCCACAGTAAAATTTATTACACTGACTTAGCACCTCGGCCACAACAGCCTTCAAAGAGTACTACTCTCCTTTGTTTGCTGATTTATCATCTTTCAACTTAGACATCTCGTAAACTGTCAGACTTTTAAAGAACAGTTTTAAGGGGGGACCACAGTAATCATTTATAGATACCTTGTAAACAGTCTGTTTTTTAATAAGTTAGTTTAACTACTCTCACAAAAAGGACAGTTTGAGAGACAATTTACAAGCTGTCTATTAAGAGATCACAGTTGCTTAGTTAACAGATTTTGAGTGGTCAAACATTTCTAAATATTCAGTGTTCCTTAAAAGTTGACACCTGGGCAAGGTGCCTTTTGCCCCACCTTTACTATGGCTCTGCTGTCAGATGTACCCCTATGGTAGTTTACCACTGGACTTTTTTTCAACAGCCTGATGTAGTTAGTTTTGTACGGCCTCAGAAACTGTTCACTTTATTCAAAGCATCGCCTAAATAAGATAATAGATTCTGAGTACTACTTCTTTGATCCTAGAGTCTATTCCTTAGATGACGTACCCCAGCATTTTGTTCACTACAACCATGCCTTCTCATTCTGCATGTATTTGGTCAAGCTCTGGTGTTAAAAACAGTCCCATTGTGATAAACACCACAGGTCCTTTTCTTGGCATTTTTGCCATCAGTTTGACTTACCTTGACTCATACTTCATACCAGGTTTATTATACCCTAATTTGTACTCTGCATTTTTCTGCAGTAAACTTCTGCTATTTTCTTTGTCATCATTTGTTCAGCCATTCTAAGTTCTTTTTTAGACCCTTTTCCCTTATTGCACTACTGCACTAGCTTTCTGTCATTTGCCAAGTAGTTGACCTTGCTCTTTATTCCCTCAGATATGTCTAAAATATACTATTTGAAGAGTGTTGAACCCGGGACCAGTTTTTACAATTTTCCATTAGACTCTTTTCTTATTTCTAACAACTTATACCTCACAATATCCATCTGTGACCCAATCCCCAATCAAGCAGTAATCAATTTCCTCAGTCTTGGTTTTGCTTATGTGAAAGCTGACATAATGGTTAAGGTGTTTACCTTACAAACACAAGGTACAGGGTTTGATTCTCACATGGGTAACTGGCTAGGCTTAAAATAGGCCACAAGGGCAGTTAGCCTAGTACTAATCTATGAGCTATGAACTTGTAATCACTTCAACTTCCTTAGTAGCCAGCTATGAAGGACAGAGTCAAAGGCCTTTCTAAACTACTTTGACAATACCTACTGATACTCAACTGTTCTCAAATCCAGACATAAAATAGGATTAGGTGCAACTGATAGCTCCTTTTGGTCAAGAATCTATGTTTACAATTTTCCTGGAGATTGTTATCCTCTAGAAAATAACCCAATCTGTTAGGACTTTTATATGATCATTTTTGCTCCTGTATGTCTGACAGGTCTATACTTTTGTGGATATTTCATGCTTCTCCCTTATTACAAGGCTAGCATTTTGAGCTTCCTGTCCTCAAGCATTTCTGTACTAGACGGTAATAAATTAAAGATATCCATTAGGTAATCTGACAGTACACCGGCCAGAATTCTGAAGACCCTAGGAAGCAACATATGTGACAACTGTACTTAACGCTCCCTTAATAACTAAGCAACTTTTTCAACTCCTTCCTCTTTATCATGCTGTTCACACACTGTACCCCCCCCCCCATTCTGCCCTAGCTCTTTATCAGCCTGGCACCTGAACATTTCCTTCATGAAAAAGAAAGAAAAAAGAAAGACTGTGATGTTTGTAGATAGAAAAAATGAGAGATTGCTGTGACTGGAGGCTGAGGAAAAAGAGAAGCAGCAACAACATGAGAGGGAGATACTGACTCTTTGTCAGATTCATGAAGATAATGTGGAAGGGAACAACCAGTGTAAATTTCTTCCACAATTTGCAGAAGGAGATTACTTTGATAGTTTTATTCATATATTTGAAAGAGTATGTAAAAAGTATAATGTTGGACAAGAGCTCTGGGTATGGGTCCTGACCCCTTACTCAGTGGTAAAGCTGTAACTGCTGTTTTGAAATTATTTGATATTGAATGTTCAAACTAAGATAGAGTGAACAATGTCTATTGAACTGTTATAAGGTAACACCTGAAGCTTACAGAAAATAGTTTTGTGAATATAAATGCAGGGTAGATGAAAGGGTATACGATTATATTGCTGAGTTAAGTACTTACTTTCATAGGTGGATGAGTGGAAGTCAGGCTACCACTTTCAAAAGGCTGGTAGACCTTTTGGTAAGGGAACAAGCCCTTAGTACTTTGCCTGAGGGCATGAGAATAGGATCATAGGAAGTTACTAGGCTAATGCCCTCAGGGCCCTTACAAGCCTAACCAAGTTCTACCCTTATTTCCACGATCAGCACCTACTGCCCCTGTCCAAGACGGGCACAGGTGGGACCCCTGGGATGAATTTATGGTTACCCAGCCAATCATCCAGACTGCGTTTTAAGAGGGCCAATGAGGTGCTCTGTCTGACATGAAGTGGGAGTCTGTTCCAAAGGCATGGTAACCTCGGGGTGACAAATATGTCCCTCCAAAAAGTTCTATTAAAGTCACATACCAAGTTAAGGTCTTTGGAGGAAGTTATCTGTGTACCATTTGATTTGCGAACATGCAGCAATTCCAACAAAGCAGGTTCAGAGATTGTCTTATATGCAAGCCAGAGATCACCTGTGAGTAGTCTGTATGAAGCAGAATAAACTGACAGTGATTTCAGACAATCCACAAAGGTCAGATTCTGAAGGCCTTTAATTTTCCTTGTGAGGAAACTTTGTGATCTCTCCAATTTCTGCAGGTGCTTGGAAAGGTACATATAAAAAAGGATGTTGTACTCAATTCTTGGCCTGATGAAGGAAGACTACACAGAGGGTATAACTTATTTTTTTTCTGGAGGCCATGCCCTCACTTATGAGATGAGCAATATAGAATGTCCTTCTTACCACTGTGGGGACATGGTAATCAAAGGTAAGGTTGCTGTCAACCTGTGTACCCAGGTCTCTCACCACTGAGTGCATACTTAGGGAGTCGCTATTGATGTGGTAGTTAGCAGAAATATGGCTCTTCCCAAAAGGGATGATAATACAATTATTTACATTGAGTTTAAGGCCATGACTTTGGCACCAATCATTTCTTTATGTAAGACCGTCTTGTACGATGGTGACATCATATGGAGATTCTATTATCACTTCCAGTTAGCAGTCATCAGCAAACTTGTCAGCCACAGACCTTTAGTTTTTGCTTCTACTTTGGAGAAATAGATTCCAAACAGTAGAGGCCCCAGGACTGATCCCTGTGGAACACCACTGGTTACAGGTCTGCTATTGGAGGTGCTGTCCCCTATTTTGACTATATGGGTTATATCAGTGAGCCATTTAGCGGCCCATCTAATGATATAATGATTGAAACCTTGCTGGGTAAGTTTGTCAATGATGTCTGAGTGGGGGATAATGTCAAAAACCTTGGATAAGTCTAGGTAGGCTGTATGCACAGATTTCCCCTCGTCCAGGGCCTTAGTGACTGTCTCAAAGACGTTCACCGGGTTAAACTGGAATGATCTCCCTTTGAAATCTACACTGAGTAGGGTCAAGTGTTTGGAGATTACCTATATCTTTGTGGATAAGGTCCATGATAATTTGCTCCATGGCCTTGCAGATAAGGCTAGTCAGGCTACTAGGTCTAATGTTCCAGGGTCAGTGGAAGCACCACTTTTGAGCAAGGGGATAACAGTGGCATTTTTCCATTCAGCTGGGATGAAACCAGTGCTTAGGCTATGACTGAAAAGAGTACCCAGTGTGTTTTTAATTCTTGTTGCAGCCCATGCAGGATGGAGCCGGGGATGTTATCAGGTCCCATAGAAGCTGTGTTTTTGGCCTTAGAGAGGGTGTATATGACCTGCTCTTTAGAGATACAAGGTAGGGGACAGGTGATAAGGATCTTATGGGCTACATGTGGCAAGGACAGGGGAATGAAGTTTTCACAGAACCTGTTGGTTAACAGGTTAGCTATGTCCACAGGGGCAGTATATGTGGTATCATTAACTACCAGTTTGGCACAAATCTGGTCCTTTCCTATTAGGTTACGGACATAACTAACGAAAGCCTTATGGTTGTCCTTAGTTGAGGAAGCTAATTTTGATATCTAGTTTGCCTTGGAGGACTTCAGGCACTGAGCTGGCAATTCGACACCATAAAAACTCTACTGGCAATCAGTCTGCAAACTGGTGATCTGCTGTGGTGACTCCTAACCAGGAAAAGCCAAAAGACGTTGCTTTTGCTTTAGTTTGCTTTGGAGGACTTCACAAGAAGTCTTATTTGCTTGTTTAAGCTGAGGAGGGAATGTTTCCAGTTTACGACTCACTCCCTCTTATTCTTAGACAGCAATTTCTTCCTTTTATTGTAAAGCCTGTTAATGGCAGTTGTTCACCAGGCAGGTTTGCTCTTCCTTGAGGAGCTTTTTTGGTCTTATCAGGTATGGCCAAGTCAATGCAGTTATACAGATGTTTGTATGAATCACTGGTTTACAATTTGGCATAGTTGCCAGTTCCATCTGGGGGGGCAGTAAAGCTATTTATTCCATCCCGTAAGAGGTTATAATCTACTTTGGAGAAGTTTTTTAGTTCAGTTGCTGCTAGGTGTGGGTCAGGTGTGATAGTTACTTCGAATGAGACTGATTTGTGGTCTGATCTCGTAAGGGAAAACCTCACAGTGGGGATGTTACAGTGGTCTCCCATATTGGTACGCGCCAGGATGCTGGCACCCCTTCTGGGGGTGTCAACCAGCTGTTCCAGGGCATTGGAGTTAATGAAGTTGAGGAACCTTTGATCAAGTGACTTTGAGCACAAGTAATTTGCCCAGTCAATGGATGGTTAGTTAAAGTCACCCAAAACCATACTGTTTGGATGCATCTTGATAGACTCAAGTGAATCCAAATAGGCAGAGTAGGTGTCCTGATTTGAAGTATCTCCAGGGAATCAACTGTTTAACCATTCTGAAGGTGTATTTATCTTTAATGAATATTGATACTCTGCCTCCTTTAGTCTTCACACCTTTAGTTTGTGCTCTGAATGTGTGGAAGGAGGTGTAACCTGGTATGGCTGGAGTGCTCTTCATAGCCTTGAACCAAGTCTCCATGACTGCACAAATGTTTGCGTCTTCCAAGGTGAGGACTGCTTCCAGTGAGTGCAGTTTTGTGTTAAGACTCCTAGCATTTAGCAGCATAACTGTGAGGTTGCTTTTAGATAGAGTTTTTACATTGGGAATTTTGTCCTTGAGTCACTACCTAAAAATGGCACTACGGGCTGACAAGAGCCTGAGTCAGTAGCCGAAATCCCAGGGTGACAGATGAAGACCAACTCTGGCAAAGCACTAAGGTCTGTTGATCATGTCATCCCAGGCTGACACATACTGGATCCCCATAGAATGTCACCAGAAACTAATCCAATTATTGAAGTCAATCATTTTCTGTTTGCATTGAGGCATCATCCTAGGTGAAGGTAAAATGCTGCTTACGACTAGGGACATACCTTCCCGAGACACACAGTCAGAGAGCTCAGTCATGTCTCTCTTCATATAGTCCAGAGAGGTATATCTCAAGTTGTTCACACCAGCATTGACTATGACAGTCATAACAGTACCTGTTGTTAAGAGACTTGAGTGCATGTGTAATATGGTGGATCCTGGCACCTGACAGACAGCTGACCATAACCTTTTTCTTTATCCAGCCTGGTGAGATGGATATCTGTGTGTCTCAGGATGGAATCACCTATGACTAATATGTTTGGTTTTGTGATTTGCCTTAACGGCTTGACAGGTGAGACACTGGTGCATGAGCAATTATGTGTATTTCATTCAGCACAGGAAGTATTTTCTGCACTGTGCTTGTGTTTGGGAGGTCTCTGGTGTTTAGGTATTTTTCTGGTGAGGACCTCCATATATGTAGGTATGTGTGATGTGGGTTTGGGTGGAGAAGGAAGTGTGGTATGCATGCTGACAGCCTGCTCATTGTCATATGTACTGACTGGTGTGTGAGAGAGCATGGATTCAAGGTTCTTAATATAGTTGCATATCTCACATGTTGAGTTTGTGTGGACTAGGAGTCGAGGGTTGTCAGTAAACATGAAGCAGTTGGTACCCTGCTTCAGGATGCCCATGTCAACCAAGCTGGCTGGAGAAACTGTGGGAAATTGACTGTCCATAGTGTTAGGTAAATTTATATGGTCCGAAAAAGAGGTTGCACTTAGGAATAGCTAGTGTGTGAGACGTGTGTTGGTACCACTATGGCTAGGCTTAGTGTTCCACCTGACAGTAAAGCAGGGTCACAAAAAACCTCTGGAGGACCACATGCAAAGTGCTAAGGGCAAATTTAACAAGCAAAATGTCTGCATGTATAACCACCAAGGTAACCACTGCTATGCGGCAATTCAAGATGGTGTGCTACACGCAAACAAACACAAATGCAGGGCTTAAATAAAACAAGAAATAACCCTTGGTTATAACTAACCAAGGGTTATTGTATAGGGTTTATAATTCTATAGGGTTATAAATAACCCTTGAATCTGACTGGCAGACCAAGAGTGTAACTCTGCAGATGAGCTGGGGAGAAAGGGGAGGAAGGGGATCTCTTCTTAGCAAACAGAGCATTATAGCACAACAAAGGGATACCCAGTGCTGCACATGGATATAAGGGTACCCATGGTGGGTAGCCTAAATCACCCGAACAGAGTCTACCAGTAAAAGGGTAAGCCGCTATTTCAGGTACATAACCAGGATTAGTGGTTAGATGTTTTAAATTTAACCAGAGGGGCCATGTAGCATACAAATGTCCACTGAAGCAAGGTGGGAAAAAAAAGGTTAGGGAGCCAGCAAGTGGGAAAAACAGAATGCCAGTAGTACGTTGTGTGGAGACAAGAGGGGTACAAACTATCACCAGAGATCATATCCTATCTTAGTGGATGGAAGACAGGCCACTGCTGAGAGAGAGGCAGCCTCTGACATAAGCATTGTGAAGCCTGCAGTGGTTAAAGAGGAGCAGTACTTGCTTGGGAAGTCCACTCCAATCAGAGCTTTAGGAGTTAATTCCATTCCAAATACCTTTTGCCAGGGTTTACCTTGACTAGGGGCTGGAAAAGAAAGCAAGTAGGCAGCTGTGCTTGAGGACATTCCTGCAAATGTCTTGATAGGGAATGATTCTAATAATACAGAACCTTGAGTACATGCAGTTACAAGCAGTCAGGCTTGGAGACAGGCATGTAGGTCTTGCAGGCTAGGGGAGACCCAAACAGACCCCACACGTGAAGTTGGGGCTGGTCATGTGGTTATTTCAGGGAGGGAGCTACTTTGTAGCAATGAGCCTGAAAGTAAGCCATAGCTACTGGTAGGTACAAGTGTTCCCATGGACAGGGTGACTGCAAGGACAGAAGTGAGTGGTAGTACCCAGGTTGACAGTGAGGCACCAATGTCAGAAGATACTAGGCTTCATGTGGAAGGGGAGCTGGGAAAAGTCACAAACGTAGAGTTGAGACAGGCTCAGCTTTCAGACCCTACCTTACAAAGCTTGAAGTAGGTAGCTAAGGAGACACCTGATACTTAAGGAAAAGGGAAGTCTGTATACTGGAACAAATGGTTACTGTATAGTGAGTGGACCCCTGAGGGAGGCCTAGAGGGTGAGGTAATACAGCAGTTGGTAATGCCCAGAGCCTACCATTTGGCACTTCTAGCCATAGCCCATGATATTCCTTTTGCAGGTTATATGGGCAAAGAGAGTACCAAGAGACATATTATGCAGAATGTTTATTGGTCTGGGATTGCAAAGGCTGTAACAGGGTACTGCAGGACCTGTGAGCAGTGCCAAAGGGTAGTCAAGGCATGGGACAAGGTCAAAGCTCCGCTAATGTCTTTGCCTGTGATTCAAGAGCCATTTCACAGGGTAGCTATGGATATTGTGGGGCTTCTGGGCACCCCAAGTTCCACAGGGAAGAAGTATATCCTGGTAGTAGAAGATTATGCTACTAGATACCCTGAGGCAGTGGGTCTGTCTGCCATCAAGACAGAGAAGGTGGCAAATGTTTTGTTAGAGATTTTCAGCAGGGTAGATTTCCTGAGAGACATACTAATTGACAGTGGTGCCAATTTCATGTCAGACTTTCTGGCTTGTCTGTGGAAGTGTTGTGGTGTAAAGCACCTAAAGACCATCCCCTACCACCCCCACACCAACAGTCTTGTGGAAAGGTTAAACTCCTCACTAAAGACCATGCTACCAGCATTTGCAGACAGTTTAGGAGAGAGTGGGACAAATATTTGCTCCATCTACTGTTTACATACAGAGATACCCCAGAAATCCACAGGTTTTTCATGGACATGGAGTGAGGAAGCCTTTAGATTTGATTTGTGATTAATGGGGTAGGTGACTGTGAATTTCACAAGGAGTCTGTTGAGGTATATGTCCTAAACCTCAGGGTAAGGTGTAAAGAGCTCATGGGCTTGACCCAAGAGACCCTGGCAGGAGCCCAACAGTAGAAAAAGGTCTGGTATGACAGGAATGCTGGAGCCTGAGAGTATGCTTTGGGACAGGTTATAGTGATCATTCCTGTCAGACACACTAAGCTACAGGCAGCTTGGGAGGGACCCTTGAAGTGGTAAGATCAGTAATGTTAATTATGTGGTAAACCTGCTAGGCTGGACGCAGGGGCACAAACTGTACTATGTTAATATAATGAAGCCTCAGCATGCCAGGGAAGTCCTGGGCAGACTACAAAGGGCAGGATTGACCACTGGGCCTAGTAAGTGTCAGGTGGGTATGGCAGAGGTCTCCTACCTGGGACATAGAGTGTAGAGTGGTAAGATTAGGCCAGAACCTGCCAAAATGGAAGCTATTCAGGCATGGCCTATCCCTGTTACCAAAAAACAGGTGAGGACATTTTTTTGGACAATGGGGTACTGCAGAGAGTTCATTCCTAATTTTAGTACAATAGTTGCTCCCCTACAGACCTGACAAGAAAAAGCAGGCCAAATAACATAGTGTGGATCCCAGTCTGTGAGCAGACATTCCAAAATCTTAAAGGGGCTTTGGGAGCAACCCCTGTGTTAGCCAGTCCAGTTTACAGCAATGTCAATGGATTCTCAAGACAAGATATAGGTTAATGTGTTCCCAGACAAGCCCATTTCTCTCAAGCAACATGTTTCCAGGGTCAATTGAAAAACTAGCTAGAGTATTCAAAGGGGGAGAGAGATATGATGAAGTGAGGTACTGCCATGTATACCAGGGTGAATAGAGCAGTGCATGTGTAACATATGCCAGCATACTTACCTGAAGTTTTTTTTTTAAATAATGTTATGTCATTTGATTTTTACATTGATTTATACTGATGTTTGCATTAAAAATGTATCTGTAAAAAGTTGCGTATCTTAAAAATGCTGCAACAGAATCTTAACATAGTTCTGAAGGTGAATTGTGCTAGTCAGGTGACCTGATGTCATGTCATTCTATAACCAGATGAAGTCAGAACTCTGGCAGCAGCAGTTTGTTGCTTGTTTTGTTTTTGTTTTTATTTGGAACCTGATATAGAAGATCTATGTCAGTTATCTCAGTTCAATTGTTAGTTGTACAGTTCAGTCAGTGTGAAGTATCTCATCTTGCCTTGTGGCAGTGAGCATCTCAGCAGTACATCTTGCCTTGTGATACTAAATGAGTTATCTAGGGACAGTTTCTCTTAAGTTCAGTTAGGAAAAGAACAGTAAGATTAGTTTAGTTTTATTTCTTTTTTTGGCATCTGTGAGATTCTGTCCAACTGTGTTATTTTTATATTTCCTGTGGCTGAAACTCTGTTGTTCATTGTAACTAAATATGTAGTATTCCCCTGTTTTCTATTTTATTATCCATTATTACATATTTCTATACCTTTTCATTTTGGCTGGTCTCTTAGTGAATACTTTCAACAACCTGAGAGTACCTCTGCTTTTAGTGACACTGTGGCCACTCCAATAAGCCTTACTGCTTCTGTCAGACTCTGCCATTTATATCAGTATTAATTTGACACAGTATAATTGGTTACCCTTGGTAAGAGCCTTCAAGAATCTGGCTTATGGCAGCAATCTACCTTGTAATCTGGAGAGAGGTGACACAGCTGGTGAATCTGTGCCAGGCTTTCCCAGATTGTCTGTGTGTGTGTGTGTGTGTGTGTGTGTGTGTGTGTGTGTGTGTGTGTGTGTGTGTGTGTGTGTGTGTGTGTGTGTGTGTGAGTGAAAAATCAGATATTCAAGTGTGTGTGTCAGATACTTGAAACTGGGACACAGTGATCTAACGTGGGTTTTATCTGGGATCTGGAGAGACAGAGAGTCCTGTCCCAGTGGGGTGTGTTTCCTGTGAGGTCTTGAGGAAAACAGTACTTGATGCAGAGAGCTGCATTTGAAACAGTGTGTAAACCTGTCCCTGTTTTAGTGACTGCCTCTCACTGGTGTCAGTGGTAAGGATTGAGGCTCCTTGATTACTGTCTCATGGTAAAGCTGGGCCATCACAGTGGCAGTCAGAATTTGACTAAAGAGAAATACAACTGACAGTTTCATATGCAATTATAAGGTTATCTGCCCTTGTGAGTCATTTTAAGCCTAGTCAATTTCCCTTTTATAGCTGAGAATCAAATCCTGCAGCTTGTATCTGTGAGGTAAATGCCTTAATCATTATACCAGCCCTCAACCCCAACTAATTTGCAATAAGAAAATAAAGTTTGACTTGAGTTTTCATGCTCATTTGCATCTGAAAATAAAGCTCAAAAGCCTTGCCTTTGTTCAGACTCCAGGCTACAACATGTATCAGCGGTGTGATGCTGGCAATCTGTGACTGATACGGCATATTTAAATGCCATTGTTTAAAAGCCATTGATTTCTTAATGGCTCTGTATTTAGAATAAGTGACATATCTTAATTAATTTTCCACTCTTAGCAGCATTCATGATGTAACAGATGAGACAAATGCAGGAAAGAAAGGCAAACAGAAGTAAATTCAGACAAAAAAAATGGAAAAATTATTAAATGATGCTTTTTTCTGTATGTGATGTGTTTAGTAAGGATTACAGGGAAGCAAAACCTTTTTAGAAAGAAAAACTTGACATTTGGGTTAAGTTCTCCTTTAACAGAAAGAAGGACTATACTTACAAGAAAGCACTTAGACAACATTTAGAAAATGAATGAGATTTTGCAATTAAAAGAGGAAAGATGGGAAGATGTATGAAACAGATGTAACAGAAAAGTAATATGGATAAATATTTGGGATCAACCAAATGAGATTGTATCATAGATGAATTCTGTCACCAAAAAGACCAACAAGAAAAAAACTTAAAGATGATACAACTTAGTAGGGATATGGAGATAAAAACGCAGACTTCACATAAATGTTCTTTATTTAATTTATAAAGATAAAATACATATGGATTATGAAGTGAAAAGTGAGAAAGTATTTCAAAGTAAGGATGAACCATCTTTGTCCTTTTGTATAATGAATATATGACAGAAGCACTTCAGCTAGACAACACAGCTTTTTATAATCTTTTATTAAATAAGTTATCGATGGACAGTGAAAATACAACTTTAGGATATATTCAACCAACATAAATGCAAATTAAGCCACTCGAAAAGAGTAATATCTAAACATAACAGATTTTCCTTAATAAAGAAAAGTATGATTATTTTTCACAGCATTTTCTTATCATCCTAGGGACAGCAAGGCACAAAGATCTCAACATTTATTTATAATTCAAAACAATCTCCCCTCTCAAAAAACCTCAGAGCAGCAGGCATTGATAATTAGAAGTGGGACACAAACTGGACTCACCTATGTCATTTCACTTGTAGCTGGAGTGGAACAGACAGGTTACTGCAAAATTTGATAATTATCCTGATATTAATTTTGAATGGTCTGAAAGAAGATTTAAGTAGTGATTAGAACCCTTCTGGGTCCAGCCCAGGAATGAATGAATTAATTAATACTCCTAAGTAAATATTGGCAATATAATATATATTTATATATGCACACCTGCTTATTTACAAGGTAATTTTGTCTGCATGTCACAGAATTTGTGCCTGAAAATGTTTTAACATTTATTTTGAAATCTTTATCTAGAACATCTGGCAATATAATCTTGTGGAGAATCTATGGGAATTCCTTCCCAGTCATATTACATGGACATAACAAGGAATGTGGTGCTCTTAGTCTACTAGATAAAAGGACCTTCCAGAGGAAAGCTGAGGACATATTGGGTGTACAGTTGGTACCTCACAATTCAACTGCCTCGCAGCTCAACCATTTCACAATTCATCCATTCTTTTGGCTGTCTGGGCATCCCACAATTCAACTGCCATCTCACAATTTGACCCAGAAAGGAGGCCAAAACATTGTTCATTGTTTGCTGTTGTTGCATTGTTTATGTAGTGCAGTTGTTTCTTTTAAGTGTTGAGAAGAACTGAAGAAATGGGTCCAAAGAAGAGTGATACTGGCAGGAAAAATATGTGGCTGAGCATTGAAAAGAAGAAAGAAATCTTAGGTAAAATTGAGACAGGAGGCAAAATAGGACAAATAGCAGAACAGTATGGCATGCCTAGGTCTATCGTCTCAAAATTTTGGAAAAATAGAGACAGCATCATGGGTGCTAAGGTGTCAAAAGGAGCAACAAAGGTTTTGGACAAACAAAAAAACAATTCATGAAGATATGAAGAAGATACTTCTTGTTGGATTCCAGGAGAGGCAGATGAAGGGAAATCCAATAATTCAGACAATGATCTGTGAGAAAGCTAAGCACATATTTGAAGACCTACAAAACAAACTTCCAGGAAGTTTCTTTCGGGGGGAATTTAAAGCAAGTAGGGGATAGTTCCACAGATTTAAAAAAGAAGTGGCGTACACAGTGTTCTGAGCCAAGGAGAGCCAGGTAGTGCTGACAAAGAAGGTGCACATAAATTGTTCAAGGAATTTGAAGAACTGATAGAGAGAGAATGGTATCTGCCAGAACAGATTTTAATTGCGATGAAACCAGGCTTTTATGGAAGAGTTCGCCAAGTAGGGCTTACATAACCCAAGAAGAAGCTAGAATTCTAGGTCACAAGCCCATGAAGGACAGGCTCACATTCATAGTGGCAGCAAATGCCAGTGCAGAATTCAAGCTGAAGCCTCTGCTGGTGTATCACTCAGAAAACCCAAGATGCTTTGTAAAAAAGATTATAATATCAAAACTATCTGTAATGTGGAAATCAAACACCAAAGCTTGGGTAAACCCGTCAGTTTTCAAGGATTGGATTTTTGAGGAGTTTGCTACAAGTATCAAGAAGTACCTGACAGAGAACAATTTGTCATTGAAAGCTTTTCTGCTTCTGGACAATGCCCCTGACCACCCATGAGAGTTAGACAAAATTCTTCGGATAGACTATGATATCATCAAGGTTCAGTTCCTGCTTCCCAACACAACTTCTCTCATTCAGTCTATGGATCAACAAGTCAATGTCTGCTTCAAGAAGCTCTACACAAAAATACTCTTCTCAAGGCTCATTGACATAGGATCATAGGAGGTTGCTGGGTTAATAACTCTAGGGCCCTTACAAGCCTAGCCAAGTTTTACCCTTATTTCCTCGATCAGCATCTATCACCCCTGTCCAAAAGGGCATAGGTGGAACCCCTGGGGTGAACTTACGGTTACCCATTCAATCATCCAGATTGCATTTGAAGAGGCAAAATGAGGTGCTCTGCTTGACATGAAGCAGGAGTCTGTACCAAAGGCATGGTAACCTCTAGGAGACAAATCTGTCTTTCCAGCAGGTTCTATTAATGTCATATACCATGACCTATTCTTCAGATAAAACACTGAAGGAATTCTAGAAGACAGAGTTCAACATTCTTCATACCATATCATTCATCAAATGTGTCTGGGATGGAGTGTCACAGAAAGCCCTTTGTGCAGCCTAGAGGAAACTGGTTCCTTCTTTCTCCCAGGGTGAAACTGTGGATGAAGTAGCTGAAGTGCTGCAAGACATTGTTTCCACAACAGAGCACCTGGTCATAGGGGAGGTGGATGTGGAGGAACTGCTACAAGACTATGACAATGAGCTCACAATGGAGGAACCTACAGCACTTTGAGATGAGCAGTTCAAAGAAAAAGAAAGAGAAATTTCTTCTGAAGATGAGGACGTCAGGGGAAAAAGGACCTATGCAACAACTTGCATTAAAGAATTTTTATCCAACTGGGAGAAGGTGCAGACTACAGTCTTGGAATGGCACCCAAACACAAGTGATGTCAGCAGGATGACAGACTTATTTAACAACACAATCATGCACCACTTCAACACCATCCTGAAAAAGACAAATCACCCTGGACAATATTTTTTCATGTACACCTGCCAAAAAACAGAGGAAACAGGCAGGACAGGGTGAAAAAAATCTCCCCTTCCAACAGCTAAAGACTAAATGGATTCCATAAATAGTGTAAATATGGTGACTCATTTTCAGTTTTTGGCATAGACACTGGTGGGACTGGCCAGAGAGAATGGGCACAAGTGTATGATGCCAACTTACCTGAATGAATGAACCAAGAAGGGGAGCCACCGAGCAAAGTCCTGAAGAGGGATTAAAAAAACAGACACACCGGGTCTACTTCTAAAGACCGAACCAACGATTCCCCGACACAGAAATCACCGACGCCAGAAAACCGACAACACACAAACCCGACAACGCGAAACACCGAACACCATAACACCGACACACTACACGTAAACAACACAGTACACTACAACACATATCCACTAGCCCTAACCCAAACCCTAACCCTAAGGTCCGACACTACCGCACTCTCCTACCTGCACCCTAACCCTAACTCACTTACACACCGAACCCCAAGCTCCGACACTACCGCACTCTCCCTACCTGCACCCTAACCCTAACTCACTTACACACAACCCCAAGAACACACTCACACACACCTCCCTACCTGCACCCTAACCCTAACTCACTTACACCGAACCCCAAGCTCCGACACTACACTCACCTATCACACACCCTAACCCTACATCCCTGAGTATTGCACACTTACCTGTCCGCTCCCTACTCCTAAATCCCTCACTATCGCATACTTACCAGGTCGCACTTACACATTCCCCTTGTCGGTCTTCCGTCTGTCGGGATTCGAGCGTGTCGGTCAACTGCGTTGTCGGTCGTTTCGTGTCGGTGATTTCACTGTCGGCGAATCTGCGTTTCGGTCATTAGAAGTAGACCCGACACACCATATACACTGAGTTGTGTGTTATTATTTCTTTTGGGGTGTGAATAGAAAATTGTTATAAGATGTTTTAAGTTATAATGTTATTATTTCTTTGGGGGGGTGGACAGGAAACTATTGTAAAATGTTTTAAGTTATAATTTATATCACATTAAAGTGAACTAAATAAAACATTAATCATAATCAGAGACAACAGATACTTATTTCATAACTGCTATCACACAATGATGTAATGAGCATGCATTTTAGCTAAACAGGAAACATGATATCCTGCATTCTTAGATGGATTTAACATCAAATAAATATGCATGTGACATGTAAGCAATAGTTGTAAGAATATATAATGATCATGTCTAAATATCTAAATGTATCTGTAATTTTTCTATGTGGAGCTTTTCTCCCCAGTTCTCTGCTGAAAAAGGGCCTTTTTGGCTCAGTCAGACAACCCCGGTTAACAAATGCAAAATAAAATAAAAAAATAAAAATAAAATATAGTAGTCCTCCATTCTCCTCCATCCCTCCTCCACATCATCTCCTCCATTTAAGAGATGCTCTACACTTCAAATCATAGTGAGCTATATTTTTTAAACTTTTTTAGTGTATTTTTTTAGTTTTGTTTGAGCTGGAAATGAATTAAGCCATTTTCCATACATTTGCATGGGAAATGGCATCTTGCAATTCAACTGTTTTGCAATTCAACTACCGTTGAATTGTGAGGTACCACCTGTATTTCAGCTATCAATCTGTAGAATATTCAAGACATTCCTCAGTTCATTTTGGTCACTTGTAGAGTATATCTGCGTCACCAAAAAAAATCTGAGAACACCAGATCATTGTTATTGTGGAGCTTTTTATAATTACTTGTTTATAACTTTTGTTATTGTGGAGCTTTTCTCCCCAGGACTCCATAGAAAACGGGTTCTTCTTGGCCCAAAGGACCATCCTGGCAAACAAACTGTAAATAAATAAATAAATAAATAAATCATGAAATAATTGTGGTTTCTATACCTCCCACTTTCCTGAAATGCTGGGAACCATAGACCACCCATATGGCAACAAAATCCCCACCCAGTATCCACAGACAGCATTACAATTGCAGGAAGGACTACCTTTCTTTCAGCTGCCAGATAACGTACAATGCATGGGGGCTAACAGCCCATGTATCCGTGCAGCATCCTTTCAGTAGCCATACTTCCAGAAATACAAGTCATCTGTGCTACCACTTCCTGCACAAAGACATCCTACCTTTGATTGGTTTGCTGCCTGCATAAAAAATGTTTTACATATCACCCCACTAGTATTTCACTTTATAAAATGTTTTAGATTGTTGTCTTCTGGTTGTCTATATACATACATATATATATATATATATATATATATATATATATATATATATATATATATACATATATATTTATATATGGGTTCACTTTATAACATCGAAATACTGAAATGTCGAATTTCAGTATCTCGAAGCTATAAAGTCGAATGTTAAAAATAGCGAATGTTCATAATCGCGAATTTGATGTATGCCGAAAATATGTCGAATTCGCGGTTATGAAGTTGCGCTATGTAATGTCTGGGTTTGTGTTTTTTTGCTGCACGGTGCCGTGTTTGGATGTAGGTGTTATGTCAGGTAAGTGAGTGTTTTGTAAGGGTTTTGAGTGGGAGTTAGAGTGTGTGTGAGGGATTGGAGAATGTGCGTGTGTGAGTGAGCTTTTGTGTTGTGTTTGTGCGATCTCGGAGTTAGTATATATAAGTAGGGGGGTGTGGGTTGTGTATGTGTGTTGTTTTTTTGTTTATGTTGTGATGTGGGTGTTGTGTTGTATGTTTAGTGTAGTCTGGGCGGTGTTTTCGGTTATGTGGTTTCGCGGTTTTTGTTTGTCGGTGTTTTGTGGATTCGGTTTTATAGTCTCAAGATACTGAAATTCGATATTTCAGCATTTCGAGGTTATAAAGTGAATCCATATATATATATATATATATATATATATATATATATATATATATATATACACATATATATATATATATATATATATATATATATATGTGTGTGTGTGTGTGTGTGTATATGGGTCCCCTATGAAATCCCGAACGCACAGAATCCCGACGCCCAAAATACAGAGACGAAAAGCCCGAAACCCCACATTACCGAAAGACCAGAAGTGCGAAATTCAAAATCGTGATGTTAAGGAATTTTGAGTTAGCACTTCTGGTGTTGTGGTTCAGGTAAGTATGTGTGTAAGTGTGTTTGTGAGGGGCTTTAGTGTGTGTGTATGTGTGTGTTGTGTGTGTGTGTGTGTGTGTGTGTGTGTGTGTGTGTGTGTGTGTGTGTGTGAGAGAGACGGACTGTATTGTGTGGGTGTGAGTTTGCCTTGTGTATATGTTTGTGCGATCTTGGAGTTAGAATAATAAAGTAGGGGGTGTGGGGGGGGCACAGCTCCCCACATGGGGGTGCAGGGGTGCATATGCTGTATGTATGTATTAGTTTCATGATTTTGAATTTCGTGCTTTCAACATTTTGGTAATGTGGTGTTTCAGGCTTCTTGTCTCGGTATTTTGGGCATTTGTATTCTGTACATTCGGGATTTCGCAGGGGACCTATATATATATATATATATATATATATATATATATATATATATATATATATATGGGTCCTTGTTAATTTGTTGAAAACACAGTTTATAGAACTGTGTTTCTGACAACACACTTTAACGAAAGTGCATTTTGTCGAAAATGCACTTTTGCTAAATTTATTAAAGGAAGGCAGGAAGAAAACATGCGGTTTGCATGTTACTGTACTTGTACATCAATGGGTAGTGATGATGTACAAGTACGGAGATTATTGCTGACATCGTGGTACAGTGGGGAAAAGGGAGTATTCCATTTTCCCCACTGTAGTACGATCTCAGAGTGAGAATAACATAGAGGGGTGTGGGGGGCACAGCCACCCACATGGGGGTGCTGGGGGGCTTGCCACCCTGTATAAACATGTTTAGTGTATTTTTTTTTTCGTTTGTTTAGCGAAAGTGCATTTTCGATAAAATGCACTTTTGCTAATTTGTGTTTTCTGAAATGCAAGTTCGATGTCTTGTGTTTCATATTATTATATGCATGCACGTCTATGTCCCTCATTCATAGTTTTAACAGGCAATTCAAACAATGCTTGCTCTTCAAGTTATAATTCTGAAAACAGGCAGCAGTTATAGAACGCACTGAAAGCCATTTTACTGAGAGACCAACAGAGTTTCAGATCAGCTGTTAGCAAATTTTGCTATGCAAGTATTTTTCAGGGGTACAAGCCCTATGAAGCAGCCCATATGAGGGCCTGTGTCTCTCTACCATTCTACTTATCTGTACCAACTGTCAGAATACATTGTCACAGAGACATTACCTGTTACTTGCATATATCAAGTCTAAGATTATGTTAACACAATGAAAGGGGAGCAGTCCCACCTCTGTACAAATCATAGTTCCCCATCATCTGTGACAGATTACTTTATTCAAATAGCATGTCTGTTGACTGCTAAGATAACTGCACATCATGTTAAGCAATTCAGTAGGCATATGAAGTAAAATGATGTTTTATTCAGATGACATTCCATTGAGGTAATAGGAAAATAAGAAAATGTTAGTGGAAAACATCAGAGTGCAATAACTTCAGTCTCTTGCTAATACATGGAAAGCCAGCGAAGATTGCAATAGTCAGTGATGCTATACAGAGCAGACAAGAGATCAAAAAAGGCTCCTCCCAACATCAGCCTACCGTAATGAGACTGAATAGAACCTGCAGCATTTGGCAGAGTTACAAGCTAAAGTGAACAAAATAAGCAGCACATTAGAAGAGATTGCCAAGATAACATGCCTTGAAACATCAGTTCTGAAAAGACAGAATAGAAAACTGTGGGAGGCACATCATGTGCACATTATATTCACAGTACAGTAACTTAAGTATAACAAGAGAAAATCATAGATGGAATTTGGATGCGGCAAACAAAAAAATGATGAAAGGACTAAGTCATATAGCACCATTCCCAGACTATGGTCACTGTCCAGATGTTTACCTGATGTCTTGTAAGGTCCATGATGACAGAATAACTGTAATTCACCTGTTTGTTTAACTCAAGAACTCAACGTATACGCTGATGCTTAGGAATGGAAAGTTAAAAAAAAAAGAAAAGAAAGGGAAAATTAAAAATAAAGAAAACAGTTGATCAAATACAATGCAACTTTAATGGACATAAAAAGAAAACTTTGAAGAAACCAAGCTGAAAATGCAGAGCTAGAGCAACATGAAAGGGACAAAAGGATTTTTCATGCTTTATGGCAATCTTTAATAAAATGTTCTTCTCTGAGTCAAAGAAAGAAAGCTACAAATATTTTGTGAATGTTCCTTTAACCAACTTGTTTAGTTTTCTTAACTAGCTTTGCATGCAGATACAGTATGGTTTTGTTTTCAGATATGTCTTGTGACATAGCTTTGCATGACTGCTGAGTCAGTGTAGTTTTTTTACTACTACAGAAAAGGCGAATGACTAAACAGCATTGTTTCATACATCACTGCACTACATGGAAAATGTTAATTTGTCACCATTCTGTCAGGTTGCAGTATGAACTTACTATATAGGGACTTTATAATGTGAACAGCATCACCTTCCATCGTAAGACCTTTGACTTTAAGATGCTAAAGACCCAGAACGGTGCTGTATGCTTCTAACTCAGCATTGCATCAACTAAATAACGTTTTGCTGCTGAATAAAGAGGTAAAACAATAGATATAGTTGAAATAATGATTATAGATTTGTCTCTTTAAAGAGCTTCTGTGGCTATTAGCACAGTTTATTATAGAATTGTAATTTTACTACATAATTATACATGTATATAAATTCACAGTCAAGACAGTTCTCTAAACAGGTACTATCAAAGTAAAAGGTCAAGACCATACCAGATTCTTAAATTCGTTGCTACTTGAATTTTGTGTTCTTATACCCGTTCAAGGTTATAAATACGCTTCAGACAGTACCTTATACATTCCTTTGAAAGTATTAGTAGTTAGCAAATGCACCGTTTTAAGTCTTCCAAAGTGTTAGGTTCTGAATTTGAAAGCCCTAGCAATGGTGGGGCTAAGGTCGTGGTCGAAGAGGTGCGGCACGGTCTTTGGAAGCATTCTGTGCAGTCATTTAAGCAGCCGCAACTGCTTAAATGACAATAAATGTTTGTTTAACTTGTAAGGGTGTGCAATCGGCAGCCTGTATGAATCGCTGATCGGTGCTTGGTTTGAATACCTCTCAACTGTTCACATTTTTGCCTCACATTTTTAGTATGTTCTCTGGCAGTTCACTGAGGTTTGAAGTCATTAAATAATGACAGACATTCGAGTTTAAATGTTCCTTCAGAAAATGAATGCAAACACACAGGCATCCTTCTGACTGTCCCTGATTTTAATGTAAGTCTCTGATTTTGACTAAAATGTTTGGCAGTTTATCTTAATCCATTTAAAAACTATCGACTTCTGGAGAAAAATGTGTTGAATTTCACTTATTAAGTAAAGACAGCAATTATTATGGGCTTCTTTTACTTCGGAAAATGTATATTAATGCACATTCTCTTATTCTGTCAATGTCTCAAGTTAATAGTATCACTATTTTCCTTCTACGTGTCGCTGAATATTTCTGGATTTCTCCTCGAGTTTGTTGAGATTTGTCCCTGACTGAGAGCCATAGCTGTCAACCTTCCATGTCCAAAATGAGGAACCCTAGCTCTCATAATGTGGAACAAATGGGCAAAATGTGGAACGCATACTAATGGCTTACCAACAACTTCAACTAGGAAGGTCATAGGATGGTTAAAATATGCTGTTTTTACTTTTAAAGAAGATGTTTTAATGAATTAATATGATTCATTTCTATTTACAATGGATTTCACTTAAAATATTCCTAACACTGATGTGTGACTGACAGTCTTTCAATGTGGAACTTTGAGGAACATGAACTTTTAAGATCCCAATATTTAAAAGTTGACTTTATTTTTGCGTTGTCAGTGATTATTTTTGGCGACAGACCGGGATTTTCCAGGGGGGAGCCCATTAACCAAACTAAGTCGTACATCGCAACGAATTTCTCAGAAGATAAGACCACACATTAGTAAACTTCAGCTCAAGGCATTACTGCGTTAATAATTTGAAAACGTGCTTGCCATGGGCAGGTATACCTCTCAACCTCTTGGAACAAGAAATCTTGACAAAGCCATACATAATGGGAGGACAAATGTCCCCAAAATAGGGACAATTTTTAAATATTGTTCTTACAAACTTATAAAGGGTAAGCCTGAAACTCAAATGTCTTTCAGTATTATTTGCCTTCAGTCCCCAATTATTTGCCAATGATTTTCCAGAAAACAGCAATTTTATGAGAAACAAACCAAAAAATGTGAGGCAAAAATCTGGACATTCTACGAACATCAGAACAGTTGAGAGGTATGTGACCAGGATACCCGGAATATGTATTCCTTTTTTTGGGGGGGGCTCTTGCAGTCCTACTATAACAGTTTCTTCATTTTATAGGTAGACTCTGGAGTACAAAGGCAAGTAACTATGCAACCAAGTCTCTACGGTGTCTTTTACGATACTCAAAAGAAAAAAAATACAGTTCTAAACTTTTAACATATAGCCTATAATGAAACGCCGATTCCCACAATTTCCAGCAGAGGAAACAGCGAAAAATAACTCCCCAAAACAGAAAAGACGAAAACATTAGCCTTTTTTTATATGGGTTGTTCCATGCACCATTTGATGTAGGGGGGGGGGGGGCACAACCCCATTTTGAACTTTTAACGATCTCACCAACTCAAAGAAGGGAGAAATCTTCCATAAGAAATGAATCAGTGCCTCCCTCTTCACACATAGACACTGCGCCAGCAATGGTTTCCCAAGGAAAACAGCGATCGGGATAATGTCACCCAATATTTTTCTTCCAGTTACCACTGACACACCAGGCAAGTCACTTCGATCACCGCTGGAGGAACCGAAAGGAGTTATTGTTTTAGCTCTCAACTATCCGTCTCCAAAATGAGGAATACTACCCCTCGCAATGTGTAACAAATGGGCAAAAAGTGGAACACTTACTAATAACTTGCTAATAAATTCCACTAGTAAGCTCATGAACGGTTAAATTCTGCTACTTTTTTAATTAGGAAAATTTCTTTTGACTAATCAGTATTATTCAGTTCTATTTGCCGTGGATATTGGTTAAAAAATCACTGAATGTGAGGCAAACCCTTTAAATGTGGAACTTCAAGGAACATGACCTTTTAACACCTCAAATGGGTAGCATTCCTGATTATTGTAATGCAAATAATATGCAGTGTCTTTCAGGGCACGCCTTCCTCCACCTCACTCAAAAAAAAAAAAAAAAAACGCTTCTTCACCTGAGCTAAAACTCATATATAAAGAGATACACGTATACAAGTTTATTAATATTTTAGGAAGCTAAGCGGGTTAAACACTCATCCAGTCTTCTACTTTGTAGACAAGACACCTTCTTTAGGAAACCAGAACAAGGACAATGAACGCTATTGTGGCTGGGATTACTTTTCTTCTCTGCATCACAGTGGGTAAGCGATATACTCAATTGCCTTCTAAACAAGAAAAAAATTAACTGAGTGAAGTTATGTCTTGTAAGCAAAGAAAGGAGTTTGGTGATGTATTTTAAGAGGGAATAAAATTAAGTATTCCACTAAAAAGGTCAAGGAATCTTATATAAGTAATACTTTTAGTCTAAATGTTATATACAAGCAAAATATTACCGTTGTGTATAAATAACTGCAAAGCACTAATAAATTATTTTAAACTATATACAGGTAGACGTATGTGTGTGATATTAATTTACTTATTTATGAAACCATCTTTTTTTCCCTTTTCCTCTGAGGCTACAGGGGAAATACTTTATACATTTCTTGCAAAATATATTTAAAATAAATTGATTATCTGGAGGAACCAAAGGTAGACTTGTTTAAAGAAATTAGATTACTGTCAGGGACTCAGGGCTGAAGTGCAATGAAAGTAAAACAGTAGATGTATGACTGAGTTATGGAAAGGGCAAGGGTCCGTCATGGAAATGGAATACAGCACTTATTGAATTTAAAGGTAACATGTTTAATCCCTGCTACTCAAATGAATTTACTGAATATGATGCAAAAATACAAATAAAAATTCCTCCAGCAGCAGCCGGGTTTAATAAAATAACCAGAAAATAAATGCCATTCAAGTGATTGTGTTACCAAGGGCACTGTAGATAGACAGATAGATAATCTTCCTGCAACCATTTGTATTTTTTTGGCTACTGAAGGCATAGTAGATTATTTAACACTAGAGATATAGGAAGAGTTGCAAAGGGCAGACTTTATATCCTAATCAAGTATGTGAGTCGGGATCTACCTTCTCTTATAGTGTACTGTGTTGCATTTAATTTAGCAATTGTGTATGAAGACGAGGGACATGATTTGTAAAAAGGCAGAGTAGCAAGTTAAAAAAAGATACTTGTATTTTCCAGTAGAATGGTAAACACACTTGGAAGTGAGCATTTTTAAGAGGGTTGTTTATACATAGGAGTATCTTAAATAGAAGATTATATGATAAATTACCAATTGAAAAAAGTGGCACTTAAAAGGGAATAAGAGATATGGAGATAAGCAGAAGTGGAGATTTTAGTTCAAATATCCCCAAAGGAAAATACTGAAGTATAAGGTAATAATGTATAAATGAAATATCAATATGCAGCACTTATTTGTGTTAAATATATACTGGGAGAAATGCAGGGTGATCAGTTTAAAAAAGAGAAATGATTGTATATGGCAAAATGGCAATCAATTAAAAAAGAGAGGCAGTTCCATTTATCTCAGCATGAAGTAAAGCTCACATAAGAGTGTTGCACTGTAAGTAAAAAAAAAGAGGAATTAAAATATCAGAGGATCAATGAATAGAGTATGGAATATAGCTGTATATTTAAGGAAGCTGTGTATGTTACAGGGCCAAAACATAAAGTTAGTGCACAGATGGCACCTAACTTTGGTAAAGATGTTTAGGAATAGACAGAATGCAGAGTCAAGCCTTTGGACAAACGAATGTACAGAAGCACTGCTCTTGCCCAAATAGCTATATTTTTGATAAGAAGATGCAAACAAGATATGAGACCAAATAGCCAATGAACCAATGAGGTTATCCTAGGAAGGTTGGGACTTAATTCTGTGGGGACAAAATTAATATATGACTGACCAGCAAATACAGGATAAACTGATCATAGCCAGTGCACCGAAGCTGTCAGAATACAAGAATGGAAAATACATTTGATAACACATTTGAAGTCCAAACAACATAACTGATAACGCTAATAGGAATTATAATACTGTTCTTAAAAAAGGCAGGCTAGAAGAAAGATTAGTTTCAATTTTTTATGTTTTGTCTTGAGTAAAATACAGTAGAAAATAAAGATTTATGAGTTCATATTTTAAGGAAAGTTTCTTATTAAACATCTTCATGTATAATACTCTACTCCAAGGAACCTGTATATACTATATTACTACAATCCATATCTGATTATTACACAATGTGTGAAATATTAACTGCTTACGTTGTTTTTCATTTTATGAATGGTATCTTCTTAGCATTTTGTAATTTTCATGAAGCCGATAATGATATTGACTGTGATTATTTTAATTGTGATTTATTATAGTTGCAGGTATTTCTGACCTGAAAACAGAATAGTACTTAATGGAACAATGTAAAATCTGACTTTTAATTGATTGCTGAACTATGAATTATATTCAGTATTATATTGTTTTGTATATTTTTCCAGTTTTTATTTGACTGTTATATGTTTAAATATTTTATTTTAATAAAACATATATAAAATATATATGTACAATACTATATTTTAAAATTCATAAATACAAATATAGATATAGTAGCCGTAAATACAAAGCATCTCCACAAAAAAAAAAAAAAAACAGAAAAATAACTATCATGTTAAGGCCATCTGTTCTGTTGCTGAATTTATATATATTGTACATACACACATACATATCTATAGATACATGAATACATATATGTTATAGGTATGTTTAAATATATGAATACATTTTTCAATTTACACATGCATAGACAGAAACATATCTTTTTATTTGTACTACAAACACTTATAACATCCTATAGTACCTTATATGACTTTACTATACCATAAATAAATTATATCGCTGACACCTAAATCTATGTATCTAAGAAGGAGATCTGATGTTTCATGAATGGTAAGTGCAGGAATGCAGTCTCCCTAATTCCCAACTCTCCAAATCTAAAAAGTCCTCAAATATTTTGACATTTATCATTTATCCTTTAGGTGTGCTACAAGGTTCAGTATCAGGACCTTTACTTTGAAAATGTTTATAAATAAAACATTTACAGGCTTTCACCCAGCAAATCTAATCCAATATACAGATGACTCAACACTAATATCTGCTGCTTCTAAAATCAAACAACTCAAATATGATTTACAACATTCCTTTATAAATATTGAACATATTCTCAACTAATCGTAAATCTAAACATAACTTAACCAATGGCATTTTACCTCTAGCTCAATGATCAGACTACGGCAAAATAAAATATATGAATGTATTGACATGAAGATAGTGCCAATGGGCTTGAGATTTTTCAAGCAACCTATGGGCTTGGATTTAACAGACAATGGGGTTAATGAATTTAATATATTTTTTAATGACTGTGGGTTTAAGTTTATGCAAATGCTTATTAAGTTTAATGATGAAAAATTAAGTAAGTTAGTACAAGAATGTGAAAACTTAAATACAATTATTACTAATGACCTTATGTTCTCTGAATGGGAGAAATTGTATATTAAACAGTACCAAATTGCTGATAGATGGATTAATAATATAAGAAATAGGAAAATGAGAAAGATTCAAAGGGATGTAGATCAATATAAGAATGAGATGGCCTACGAT
>NC_056743.1:652902676-652931515 GCF_019279795.1 Protopterus annectens
TACATGTCTTACACTCGGCTTCCCCTTAGTAACCCTACTTTCGGTGGCCATGTTGTTTTCAGCCTGCTATTCCCTTACATTGTAAATTCATGCTTTTGCATAAAACCCACATTTGTGGGTTTAATTTTTTATTTTCTGTTTTTATAGCGCAGCCTGTTTGCGCAGCGCTACATTTAAACATCGGCGATCGCCAAAAAAAAAAAAACATTTTTATTTTATTTTTGCATCAGGGTACATTGCCAGTGGCCACATATTTGGCCATTGGCATGCTGTCTGGGACATTTGCAACCTTTATTTGGAGCTGACAAGGCTCCATTGTGTTATTTGCAGAACGGTACTCAGTTATCAACTGAGTACATTTCTGCAGATAACACGGCTCTTACAAAGGCAGGTTTCTGCTTCCTGGATCGCAAAATTACCTCATTTGCATGTCTTTCAGCTGCAAGTGAGGTAATTAGCATATCTACGCCCTGTCCGTGTAAGAGCCGTTTTAGGTGCTCCCTTACACGCACGTTCCTGGATCGCGATGGCTGCATGGAGTCTTACACTACTCTTAGACTCCATGCAAGCTATCATGAAGCCTGCTCATTGTAATACAACACAATGAATAAATATAAGAAAATGTAAATATATATATATATATATATATATATATATATATATATTTTTTTTTTTTTTTCTCCTACATACAAAATATTTAAAAAAACTAGCAACAATCCATGAAAATGCATAATTCATTATTCCTACATTATCAACTATTAATTGAAATTTGTTTAAACATGATGGGTGGGATACATTTAACACTAATTGCCAGTATAGTTCCCTACGTTCAAGATATGTTTCACAATTATTTTACCCCAACAAAACAGTCATCTTTTCAAGAATACAAAATATTTTTATAAAATAAAAAACATTCAACACCAAAGCATACCTACAGAATATTTTATTTTCATCTTTCTTTTTTATAGCATAAACATGTTTCTAAATTCCTGTCCATAGATAACAAGTTAGACAGGTATCAGCATATATAACCTCTTTACTATTACAATCCTATTTACTTCCAGTGGTAATTACTCTTAGATAACAAGATACTGTTATATTAATAGAATCATAAATGAAATGGCATTATGGACAGGCTGCACAATTCTACATAACCATCTGTGAAGAAAGACTAATTTCACCCATCTCAGACCCAAACTCAAAAAATGGATCTTAAATTCTAGTCCTTTTTGTATGCAAATTGTGCATCTCAGTTAATTTTCTATTAAGTCCATGCAACCAAATACTGTCTTCCATTTCTTATCTATTATTATTTTAATTTCAACATTCTTGTTACTAAATGATATAATCTTAGCCTATGAGAAATTATCCTAGAAACTATTGATTAAAATCTTTCAACATAGCTACATACATGTAAAAATTCTATTAATTACTATTATTTTTAAAGTTTAATAATAGCATTAGATCATTTTAAATAAATTTATCTTGAACTTTAAATCACTGGATATAACAATTCTATCAATTTGTGAATCAAATATATAACAATATTGCACAAACTAAAGAATCTTAATTCTTAATGTCACTTAATTTTTAATTTTGACAAATTTTCTATTGTTTTGGCAGATGCTGATATTCTTGAAACTTTAACAGTACCAGAGCATAATACTTCTAGAATACAGTTAAAATGATACTAGTAACCAGCCTTTCATGTTATCTAAAAGCATATATAAATATTTTAGCAAGCTGTCATCAAAACCTGAGAACCTGTAATATGTGCTTGTACATATTTGCCAATGGATTAATGTGTTTGAAAATTCAATAACTACCACTGTAAACATTTCATTCTAATCACTATGTTTGTAAATTACCTTTGGCATGATTATATTTTTCCACAGACTGATAACACCTCTAATCATATGTTTATAATGGGAAATGTTTTTGGCTAAACTTAATATGTTTTTCACCATGAATACTGTAATTTTTTTGTAGTAATACTAAGTCTTTTTTGTAGAAATACTAGGTCTGCTTTATTGGTTTTCAAGTACATGAGTAATCCATGTATCATATAGATATGCACAGTGCATTAATCTCAACTATAATGCAAAGGATTATTATCAGTTCACTGATCATAACCTGCTTATTATGTGTTTGAGACACTGATGCCTAGAAATTCACCTCAAGAGAGAAGCTTAAAAGGTGACTCTCGGCATCCATGTTGAGAATACATAATTGAAGGTTATGATTGGTGAACCGATTGTAATTCTTTGTAGTGCATGGAATTTAATCTACTCCATTTAGTACTAGTTACATGGACAAAAATCACTAAGCATCTTCCCAGCTTCCAAAGTCATAAAACGCTTAGTAAGAGCTGTCAGAGAGGTAACACAATGAAGTCCATTACGTTTACACTCATCTTTCATACCCCTCAACTGTTTTGATTTTCACAGTACATCCAGATTACTGCTTTATATATTTGGTCTGTTCCTCACAAAATATGTGATTTTTGTACAAACCACTCCTGACTGAAAGCACTAAATGATATCCACTTGAGCTTCAGAGCTTATATCCTTCAGGAAATGGATGTTAATATAGCCTGTTATTCTAGCAACTAAGTTTGTTTGAGAAGATGGGGACACATTACTGGTATGGACAAAGGGCAGAAAAAAATCTTTTATTTCTACCACAGTCATTTGTTAGTACAGACAAACTTTACTGCCTGGTGCTAGACCCAACCTTAACAATATAAGCTGGGGGTGCTTAACATTTGTTAAGATTAGGTTGTATACCACTTTGGAGTTTAACTGGTTTGTCTTTTTTTCGAATATCAGAGTGTACTCAGCCTGCTCCATGCACTACACTAAACCTTTCTAATTTCTCCAATGTTTTAAGTTTTTATTACTCTGACAAGAATGAACCCCACTCCTGCATCAGGATATAACTAACACTCAAAAATTGGTATTGCTTCAGTCTTTCATATTAGTTAAGTATTCTCTTCTCAGTACCTACAATGTAGTCAGAATTGCTTTTTTCTGCACCTCAGACAGTGTTCTATGTATTGGTATCATAGTTATGTATGTTTAAAATTCTTTTTTAATAGTCCTGTTTATCCTGCAACTATTGCAATTGTGTGTCTTTATCCCACATTACTCTAATTTCTGCTTGCATCTCCTGGTATTTTATCACTTTGTGTCTCCCACTACCCAAGACAGTATAATCACTGGGTGTAGCTGTATCAGTTACTAATGATACATTTGTCCTTTACACTTGGACTACTACATCTGGGTTTCTTGCATCTCTTTTCTTGACTATTGGCATAGGGTGATATCATGTGATCCAAACTTCATCAATGTCAATAATGCTTTGTGGTTCATGTTTCCAATGCTTCTCAGCTTCTAGCATATCTTATGTTTGCACATTCCCCAGTTTAACAATCTTGACACATTATTATGATTTTTAGTATACAGACTCTTAGACAAGAGTGTATCACTATCAGCAATGAAGTGTGCAACTGTTTCCATTTCTGTATTACAGAACATAACATTGGTCAGTTTCTACTACTTTTTCTACAGACTTTGTAAATAACATGTGCATAGCCCATGTGCTTTCTGTATATATCTTCTGTTTATATATTAGACTTTACAATGCTTCGCTGTTGTTCACTTGAAACAATTCCAAACAAATGGCATTTTGTTTGCCATTTATTTACTTTTTTCCTCTTGTTACACTTTAAAGTATAATATAAGAATACATGCTTCTAGTTAAGCATCTGTTTTCATTATTTGTATTTTTATATTTACAAGCCTAAAATTATTATGGTTTTATGTTATTGTGTTTCCAAGTACTTTGCACTGTTTAGTGACAGTCAAGTTTTATGCATTCAGAAAATAATATAATATGTATTTGGCACTTTATGCCAATATTTCATTCTTTTCATGTCCTTTTAATAAAAGGGAGGCAAGGATATATAAAAACAAGGAAAGAAAGACTAAAGTTTTTTTCTAAATAGACATTGCCAAAGTTATTGGATCCAATTATTATAAATGTCTATACATGAGGAATAGAAATGTATTACAGCATCAGATAGAAGTTTCATGTCATTCTTCATGTTACATTTAAGATATTTGTTTACCCTTTCTTCTTATTCTTCATTTCTTCTAAACTAATGCTGTTTCCCTTTTCATATAAAAAGCATTCTTCTAGACTCAAAAATGCTTTATCAATGATAATAAATTACCATTTCTGAAGTTAACATTCCAAACAACAGAAATGTTAGAAAATACAACTTCATATTACCTGGTATTTTAATTACAGTTCATATTGTTTATTTTTTACTTATCTATAGATTCATTAACCTTAGTTAAGCAAATATAAGGTATATGCATATATACTATTTTAAATGGTAAACCATTCCTTTATCACAATATTATATATAATTTATTTATTATTTATTTATTTTACATTTGTTTACCGGGATAGTACGACTGGATATATGTCCATTTTCAGCGGAGGCCCGGGAAGAAAAGCTCCAAAAGACAATATTACAAAGATTACACATCAAGTTAGTTAGATAGAAAATATAAGATATAGAGTTATATACAATATTTTAGTTTTGTTCCCAAAGGGACTCACAGTTTACATGGTCAGACAGATTAAGACAAAACTCGTCAGTCTGGTACAGTACATAGTTGAGTTAAAATATTGTTCAGATATGAGTTCCTTTTATTGCTTAATCAGGGTTAGTACATATAAGTGTTTGCTGAATGTATACAAGAGCAAGAAAGAGGCAACTGAACATATTTTAATGTACTAGCAATAACAGAAAAAATTGAGAACAAGGAATATTTCCCTCAAAGGGAAAAAAAGAAGTTATGTACTTACCATAACGTTCCATGTGAGTTGTTCATCTCGCCTTCATTCTTTACTGATGGGTTTGGAGCCAATTGCAAAGCTTGAGGTCTTCAAATAGCTCAAGCTCAAGTCCCTATCCCATGATGCACCTGGAATTACTTCAGCTCTTGTTTGCTGGGTATAATAATACCATATGTCATTCTTTCACTCCCAAGAGAAAGGTATAGAAGGACTGAGTAACCAGGATAGGCCCAGCATCTCAGTCATCTAACAGCCCAGGAGGGGGTAGGAGGGAGGGACATAAGAATGAAGGCGAGATGAATAACTCACATGGAATGTTATGGTAAATACTTAACTTCTTTATGTGAAGTTGTTCAATCTCACCATTCATTCTTTACTGATGGGTAGCGTCCGAAGCACCATCAACCTCGGGTGGCTCACAGGGGTATATTTCTCAGGACTGTGGATCCGAAGGAGGCCTTGTCCCTAGAGGACTTGTCAACTTTGTAGTGAGTGATAAAGGTATGAGGTTTTGACCAAGTGGCTGCTGCACAAATGTTATCAATTGGAAGTCTAGCAGAAAAGGCAGATGATGTAGAGACTGCTCTGGATGAGTGAGCTTTAATCTTATGTTGCAAAGGCATATTGGCAGCTGAATACGCAAAGGTGATATAATCAGATAACCATTTAGACAGAGTTGTTTTAGACACTGGTCTACCCTTCCTGGAGTCTGAAAATGAAAGAAAAAGCTGGTCTAATTTTCTGAAATCTTTTGTTCTATCCAAATAAAATCTGAGCTGTCTGTGAACATCAAGTTTGTGCAGCATATACTCTAAATTGTTTGAATGGTTGGGGAAGAAGATTGGCAAATCAATAATTTGGTTGAGATTTGCTTCAGTGTAAACTTTGGGCAAAAATGAGGGGTTTGTTCTAAGTGAGACTCTGTCAGCATGGAATATCAAATAAGGGATGCTTGATGGATAAAGCTTGAAGCTCTGACACACTGCGGGCAGAAGTAATAGCTACCAGAAAGATGGTTTTCCATGACAAAAATTTGAGGTCACAAGAGTAAGCTGGTTCAAATGGTGGAAGAATTATGCAGGAAAGCATTAAGTTTAGATTCCATGAAGAATAGGTAGATTTCACAGGTGGTCTGATATGAAAAGTCCCTTTGAGAAAAGCTTTGGATATCTTGTGAGACATAATATTCAACCCTTCAAATCCAAGATGAAAATTAGAAATAGCAGCCACCTGAACACAAACTGTTGCTGCTGCAGCTCCATTGTTAAAAGTCATAGTCAAGAACTCTAAACTGGAGGCCATAGGGACTTGGTAAGGCTCAATATTATTTTTAGAGGCCCATATAGAAAACTTTTCCCATTTGCTAAGATATAGCTTCCTAGTAGAAGATTTGTGAGAAGATAAAAGGATCTGTTTTGTCTCATTGGAGAGGTTATGGAATCTGGCTATGATGGGAATTGGAGCAGCCAAGCAGTCAGCTTCAGGGACTGCAGAGAGGGGTGAAGATACCCCGATGATTGCGTCAGAAGGTCTGGAACTGGGTCCAGAATCCAAGGGTCCTCCAAAAGATGAAATCGATGGAAGGAGAACCAAATCTGACAAGGCCAATGAGGGGCTATTAGAATGATGGTCCTTCAGGTTTTAGCCTTCTGTAGAACCTTGGGTATCAATGGGATGGGTGGAAATGCATAGAGGAGACCCGGAGGCCAGTCGTGTATGAGTGCATCCCTTGGGGCTTCTCCCAGAGGGGGAATCAGGGAAAAGTAGCTTCTGCATTTCATGTTCATGTAACTGACAAAAAGATCGCAGCAAGGCTGGCCCCACCTGCAGAATATCCTGTCCGTTATTTCTTTCTTGAAGTACTACTCATGGGGCAACAAGATTGCTCTGCTCAGCTTGTCTGCTATCACGTTGGATTTCCTCAGGATGTGCATTGCCAACAGAAAGCACTGGGTGGAAACAGTCCACTTCCAAACTCTGACAGCCTTGCGACAAAGGGGGTAAGACCTGGTTCCTCCTTGTTTGTTCAAATACCAGACCACCGACATGTTGTCTGTCGGAATCGCAATCGTACCCATTGGAAGAGAGTCCAGAAAGTACTGCAATGCCAAAAGTACTGCTCTCATCTCCAGGACATTGATATGCAGATGTGTCTCTTGATCAGTCCATGTGCCTTGAGCAGTCTTTCCCTGAAACTGCCCCCCCCACCCTATCAGGGAAGCTTCCGTGGTCACTGTGGCCACTGGAGGGGGTAGCACAAATGGACATCCTATCATGACATGAAGTGAGGTCAACCACCACTGAAGGTCCTTTTTGCAGGAATTTGTGATCATGATAGTGTGAGACATGGGAACCTCTTGGTAAGACCATTAAGTGAACAACAGCCATTGTAGTATCTGCATGTGCATATGAGCTAGTGGTATGGCTAAAATTCCTGCTGCCATCACGCCTAATAGTTTGAGAACTTCTGATGCTGGTGTCCTGTCTTTTGATATCAGAATGCTGACATGCCGATGAAGAAGGAAGACTCTTTCTATTGAAAGCCTTAGTGTGGTGGTGGTGGTGTCCATGTCTGCCCCAATAAAAATGATATGCTGCGATGGCAACAAGGCAGATTTTTCTGAGTTGATTGTAATGCCCAGATAATTGCAGAGTGACAGAGTGGACTCCCTGGCCTGAATGAGATGATGCCTGGTGGTGGCAGTAAGGAGACAATCGTCTAGGTACAGAAACACCTAACACAGGTGAGCCATCACCACTGCCATGCATTTGGTGAACACTCTGGGGGCTGTAGCGAGACCAAAGGGCGGGGCTCGAAACTGGTAATGATTGGCTCCAAGACGGAAGCGCAGATGATCCCTGGATGGTCTGGCCATTTTTATGTGGTAGTACGCATCCTGGATTTCTATCAAGCACATCCAATTGTCTTTCCCTAAGAAGGGAAGTATCAACTTTGAAGCGTGACCATCCGGAACATCTATCACTTTACATATTGGTTTAGTCTGCTGAGGTCCAGTATGGGTCTCCAGTCCCCCATCTTCTTTGGAACTAAAAAGAATCTTGAGTAAGTTCTGGATCCTGTCTGGTCTGCTGGGATTGGTTGGATGACTCTTTTTCTTAGCAATGTTTGGACTTCTATTGCTGATTGTTCCCTGTAACTGGATGGAACGTCCAGGATTTTTCTTATGGTTGGAGGGGGTGTGGCGAATGGGATGAAGTATCCTCTGGAAATGATACTTTGTACCCAGCTATCTTTTGTTATTTTGAGCCAGGCATCTGGATGCAAAGATAAGTGACCCCTGACTGCCTCTAGAGCAGGACAGTTGGGCCTCCTCTTAGGAGCGCTGGTAGGGCTTCCCAGAGAAGTGATCTCTGTTGCCCTGGTGTTGCAGACACCCACTGCTGCGAGTGTGGCATCTTCCATTATTGCCCCCTCCTCTACCTCTGGAGGGGGGTTTACCACGTGTGTCCTGAAAGACTCCTTTGGCTTTTCAGAACCACATTTTTCCTCCCCTTTGACCTTTAGGGTAGGGTCGGGTAGGGGTGGAAAAATGGACCCCGACGGCAGAGTCTTTCCATCCTGTTCACACCTGGTGAAGGTTTCCTTCACTTTAGGCCCAAAAAGGGACAAGCCACCAAAGGGAGTGTTCACGAAGGATGACTTGAAAGGGCTCTGCAAAGGAACACAAGCGCATCCAGGAGTGTCTCCGAAGAGCAACTCCTGTACCCGCTGCCCTATTCAATCCATCAGCTGCATAAGAGATGAGGCGCATGGATGAGATGACTATAGAATTGAGGGTAGCAAGCTGGGCGGCAACTTTGTCAGAAGCTCCTGCAGCTACTGTACCCTGAAGAGTATCTCCTAGCTCCTTAAGGAGATCTCTTTGTAACCTGGTAAAATGGGTTAAATAGTTGAGCGAATGAAAAGCAAAGGTTGCTGAACTAAACATGCGCTTCCAATATCTAACCATAATCCTGGAGTCTCTGTTAGGAGGATGGATAGACGAGGAAGTCTCAGACATTTCCTTTTTGCTGGCTGCTGCCACCACCATGGCATCAACTGGAACACCTTTTGTTAAAAAAGATTTGTCAAGGAGGGCAGAGATGAATTTATTAGGCCTCCTGGGGACAGGCTCATTAGTATCCAGAGACTACCATGCCCTTCTTGAGACCAGCTGCATCAGCTCATCAAAAGGCGAAGACACCCAAGAGGTGGAGTGCTGAGACCCGAAAGCCTTCAGGAGAACTGACTCATTCTCAGTAGGGCTTCTGGACTGCCAATCACCCCTCTGCCTATGGATTTCAAGTATCTCAGCGAATTAGATATCCTCAGAGGGGGACCGTGGGGACCATTCTGACTCATCTCAGTCAGTATCCGATGTTAGAGACTCCTGTGGGGAGTCTAGATGTTTCCTCTTACACAATCTCTTCCTGGGAACCTCATCAGTGGGAGCTTCTGGTGAGGTCTTGGAAGAGCAGGGGCCACCCAGTGGGGCTTCCTGAGGCTCTGGGTCTCTACATTGGTCAGGATGTGTGAGGCAGAAGCAGACACAGGCACTTTAGGGGAGGAGGAAGGCAGCCCTGAGGTCGAGGATGTCTAAGGAGATATGACTCTCCTCAATGGTATCGAAAGCACCTCTGCTCCGATGCAAAGGAACTGACAGACCTAAAGAAACCATCGACACCCCTGGCACTGGGACAGTGGGCTCCGAGCCCAAGGTAGGAGCCGAGCTCATCCAAGTCGAGGTCCAGAGAGGCAGAGATGGAACCGACAAGTCAGTCCGACTGTCCTCCCCAGACCCGAATAGAGAGTGTCGGCTCCTAGAGTTTTCGATCAGCACCAAGGATGTCAGAGTACATGGAGCCAAAGACACTGGAGCAGGCGTTGGCTCCGAGGATTCCACTAACATCAGGTCAGACTCCTCCGGCTCCGAAGGACCAGCATGGCTCAGAGGAGGAATAGTCGAGCTGATGCAAGGGTCTTCGGCTCCGAAGCCATTTGGGTTGAAGCCGATAACATTTTGACAAGGTTGGTGCCAATAACAGCTTCTGCACCACACAGTCCACATTCAGATCCGACAGGCTGATAGAGGATAGAGAGGAGCATGCCGAAGGTGGTACCGACTGAAGTAATGGACTCTTAGATGCTTTGGACACTGGTTCCAATACTGGGGACTGGCTCTGAAAGGAAAAGACTGTTGGTTCCGATGGCAGTGGAGCCGAAGTCGAGGATTTTTTAGATTTCTTTGAGTCCGAAGTCTTAGAAGACTTTGAGGACTTTCTGTTTCCATCTTGTTTACTCAAAGCTTCTTGAAACAAAGGCTTGAACAACCGACTGTCAATGAGTTTTCTCATCCTTTCCTGAAGGATCCTTGAGGAGAAGGAATGACAAATAGAACAACTGTCTTGCAGAGCTCCTAGACAGTACACATAATTAACGTGACTGTCTGTTGCAGACATCGTTTGGCCACACTTTGGGCACTTTTTAAATGCAGACTTGGGGTGCTTGTCTTGGTCAGCTATTTGAAATCTTGAGAAAAATTACTGTCACACAAACACAATTCTAACAGTAATAACACACACACACACACACACACACACACACACACACACACACACACACACACACACACACACACACACACACACACACACACACACACACACACACACACACACACACACACACACACACACACACACACACCCCAGAAATGCAAAGATCAATATATATATATATATATATATATATATATATATATATATACATATATATATATAAAAGGATCTAGTACAGTTAATTGACAGACCAACTGTATGAATCCAACCCTACCAAACACTGTTTACCGAAACTGCTTTCACTGAAAAAGCAGTTTTGGTAAATGGAAGGTAAAACACACACACACACACACAAAACACACACACATACCATGTTTACGCAGGGGGGCTTCACCCCACCTGCACCCCCCCACACCCCCTACTTTTATATTCTCACTCTGAGATCCCTACTGTAGTCTGATCTCACCCACTACCACTTCCCCCTGATTCCCTGTACTTCTATGAAAGTTTCGCGAATGCACTTTTTTCGATAAAAAGTACTTTCGTGAAACTGTGACAGCCTGTTTCACTTTCGGTGGAGCAGTCTTTCGATAGACTCTCCTAGACCCATAGATATATATATATATATATATATATATATATATATATAAAAACAGGAAAAGCCTTTACTGTCACCACAACTGTCTAACACACAATATAAGCAGACTATGCATAAAAAGAAGATAGCTGCTAAGATATCACACTGTCTAAATCTTAGGAAATAATCAAGTCAGACAAATTACTGTTAATACAAAAACTATAACAGTAATTATAATTTTAAGCCTTTCCTAAAAAAAAAAATGAAGGCTAAACACACTACACAGAAAACACTACACACTAAATAACGTTTTATCAAAAAATGTGACAAAAGTCACTAATTAAGCACACTGTATTAACTAGCAAAATTTTTAAACTAGGCCTAAAACAAGAGGCCACTAAAAGATTTTTATAAAACACTAAGGGAAGGGACTAAATGCAGTAACACACACTATAAAACTGTAAGAGTTTTGTAAAACTATCTAAAGTATTCAAACTATCTAAATATCAGTAAAGATGTTGAAAAAACAGTTTACTGGCCCAAGCTGATGCAGAACCTCCAATCTATTGCAGTGACAAACTAGATCTGGGGTAATTCCATGTGCATCATGGGATGGGGACCTGGACTCCAGCTATTTGAAGACCTTGAGCTTTGCAATTGGCCGTATCGGAGCCGTGGGATCGGCTCCAAACCCATCAGTAAAGAATGAACGGCGAGATTGAACAACTTCATATATAATATTCTGAGTAGCATGGCAATCAACTTCATACCCCTTAAAAAGCAAAAATGCCTAATTACTTCTCATAGGTTCATAGGTGTGTACTAGGCTAATAGCCCTGGAGCCTTTACAAGCCTAGCCCTTAGGATTATCCTGGCATCGTGCCACCCGACCTTAGTTCCCAGTGTCTCTGTTGAGTAAATCCACTGGCATGATCCCTGAGGTGAATTTACTATTTCCCATCCACTCATCAAGATTTCTTTTGAAGAGGGCCAGTGAGGTCCTCTGCTTGATATGTATGGGAAGTCTATTCCATAGCATGGGCAGTCTCTGGGTTATGAACCTGTCCCTCCAGGATGTTTTGTTGATTGTGGTAATAAGGTTGAGGTCACTGGATCGTGTGGTGCAGTGGAATTGGGATTTCTTTAGATGTGCCATTTCTAACAGAGCTGGTTCAGACATGGCTTTGTAAGTCAAGCAGAGCCTCTATGTAGGCGATATGAGACAGAGAATAGCTGCAGTTTTTTAAGTCTGTCCGTATAAATGTTTAAGGCCTAGGATCCTCTTTGTGAGGTACTTTTGTGGCCTCTCCAGTTGTTGCAGGTGTTTAGTGAGGTACATGCCAAATGGGGCATTGTACTCAATGACTGGCCTAATGAGGTAAGAGTAGATGGAGACAATGACCTCTTTCTTCCTGGATGCAAAACCCTTAGTAATGAGATGTGCCACACAGAAGGACCTTTTGACCACAGTGGCAATGTGGTGGTCAAAAGAGAGGTTGCTATCAACCTGTGCTCCCAGATCTCTTATAACTCCTTCTGTGTTCAGCGGACTACCATCACTGTGGTAATTCATGGTAACCGAGTTGACTACTGATGTAGAGCATAAACCAGTTATGTGGCCAGCATTTATCGTTTAATAAAATTCATATAATACATTAGTGCATGTCAATCGCTTGTGTATCCTTTGAATCTATCAACGAATATCTAAATGACAGTTAGAGACACATGATATTTAGAGACAAATGATATTTATGTACTTGTCATAACACTGGATCTTTTCATTCACATCTGTCCATGACTGTTAGATCTTCAAACAACGTGTCAGATTCAAGTTGGCAAAACTAATACTCCAGCTTCAAGCCCCTTTAAAAATTATTTTCCCACAATGCGCTTGTGTGGAGATATCTCAGACTGAGTCTGTTGCCAGTAAGTGAAACTAGATTTCAAAGCAGTGAAATAAATGGAAAATTCCTTCATGTTGTACACATTGGCAATTTAGAATGGGAAAAGGAATATGGGTTATTGAATTGGATGGATATGAATTAAAAGATACAGCATTATGGTAAGAACATAACTACCATATCATATTTACTCCATCCTCACAATTCAATTGATGGGTCAGAATCCACAGGAAAAAGACACCTGGGTGACATCATGATAGGATACCTTTGAGAAAAGTGGCTCCAAAGAAAGCACTAACTTGTAATGTTTGTCAACGGTGTGCAAGGCAGACCATGTTGCAGCTGCACAGATCTTATGAATTGATGAAATTCTAAAGGTTGTTGAAGTGGTAGCAGATCTGGAGAAATCAGTTTTATGTATGCATGATAATGGATGAATGCGAATTAAGTAAACAAAAAAAAATGCAATAAAAAATCCACATAGAAAGCCTGACTTTAGATGCTCCTGACCAAAGCTTATTAATTACAAAGTAAACAAAGATCTGCAAGTCTTTCTTGAAGGATTTTGTTCAGTGCAGATAGAAGCTAAGTTGCCAATGTGCATGCAGGGTATGTAAGATATATTCACCTTTATATAAATGATTTGGAAAAAAGACTGGTAAGTGAATTAGTTGATTTATATTTGCACTGGAAGCCACCTTAGGGAAAAAAGAAGAGTTAGTATGGAAGACACACTGTCTTTGTAAAAAGACTGAATAAGGAACTGTAGAAGACAGGTTCTGTAACTCAGAAACCCTCTTGGCAGAAGTAACAGCAATGAAGAGCAATATTTTCCATGAGATAAACTTCAAGGTTACAGAGAATGCTGGCTCAAATAATGGCTTAGTATGAAACTGAGATCCCATGGAGGTGCCTGTACTCTAACTGAAGACTGAAGGAGGAATACTCCATTGAGAAAAGCATTTCAGAGTTTATGACATGATAAGAATGGGCATCATAACCCACATGAAATTTTCAAATAGCTGCTAGCTACCATTTACTGGTAGAAAGGTTGGAATCTGGGTCAAACATGTCAGGTAGAAGCCATAATATATTAGGAAGAGGAACAGAAAAGGAGTCAACAGCCTATGATGATGCCAAAATTGCAATATATTTCCAACTTCCACAGTAAATCTTACAAGTAGATTACTTTTGGGGTGTAGAAGAATCCTGATGACATCACTGATTAAGACTGGATTATTGGTCATTGATGGAAGTGTTTCAACCAAGTGGTAAGTATGAGGTTGTGAAGGTCAAGACAGAAATTGTTGCATTTGCTGTTGGATGGGAAAGCAAATAGATCACAGCAAGGCTGACCCCTGCATCTGATAATTTGTTATATCAAAACTGTATTGAGAGATCACTCATAAAGCATTAGAACAAATCTGCTGAACCTCTTGGTAAGGCAATTCATCTTCTCAGAAAATGTGTGTTGTAATTCAGTCACCAACTGACACAACCACATGGTTTCCCAGCAAAACCAGGATCCCCCTTGCTTATTGATGTACCAAATGAATGTGATATTGTCTGTTTGGATATAAGATCACCTCTGGGTGAAGGCAGTCTTGCAGCTCTGGCAAAGAAAGGAAGATTACCTGCATCGCCAAGCCAGTGATGTCACGACTTGCCTCTTCTGAACTCAATAATCCTTGAAACATCCACCCCTTGAAATGCCTCTGACCCCAAGGAGCAGGTGCCTGTGGTCAATACCATCACAGGTAACTAATGAATGAATAGTCTCATAGAATGAATACGGGGGAAGTTAGCCAGCATTGTAACTGCTCATTACAAAAGATGGTAATGATAATGGGGGTTGAAAGAAGATGAAAATTATGAGACAGTTGACTCTTTAGAAGCCACTGCAGAAGCAAATTTCACTATCAGAACAGGTAAGACCATTAGTTCCAGAAGTATGAGGACTAGGGCAGCTGTCCAATGGCCAGAATGGAGCAGAATTTGTATGGAATTCCTTATTGTCTGAATTATGCCTTGAGGAAGAGACACTATAGAGGTAGATGTATATATGTGATGAACTGAACAATCGAGGTTGGTTAAAAAATTGATTTCTCGTGGTTTATGGATATGTCCAATGGCAGACAGAATTACAGCAAGTAGTCTCGGGCATTGACAACCAATTCTCTTGTTAAGGCAGCTCAAACCCATTCATCTAGATAAAGGAATACTCATATCCCTTGTAACCACAAGTTTCTATCACATAGTCGAACTTGTACAAGTTCAAACCCCATAGCATTTAAATGGAAATCTCCATAAGGGGAGGTTTCCATTCATTTCAACGTGGTGTGATCTCGGAGTTGGTATATTTAAGTAGTGGGGGGTGCAGGGGGGCTTGCCCCCTTTGTTACAACAGTTTATTTTGCTTTTACGTCTTTTTTTTTTTTTTTTATCACTAGTCGAAGTTTTGTAACTTCGAACAGAATGGTTCGAACATTCCGTGTTTGAAGTTATAAAAATAGAAGTTATGTTCTTACCATAACGTTCCATGATTCACGTCTCTTCTTCTGCCTTCTTCTTGCTGGATGGGTTCGGGCACCCGGCTCGGCTCGGCCACCAAAACTCGAGAGTTGGTTCCACCGAATAACTATAAACAAAGTCCCAGCTGGTCAGATTTTCTGAATTGTTTGGTTCTATCCTGATTTCTGCATGCGTCTGTTATATGGTGATCTGTTAGTCTCGCAGACATGTTGACTGTGTCTGATTTGCTTGATTGCTGAGGCAATAGCACGCATTGCTGCCACAAAACAATTTTTCGCACTTCGATCTGTGCCTAAATTTTGAACAATGCTTGCTTGTGCAGTCCCCGGCCATTAGAAGAGTACCATTGGTAGAGCTGTGACAAGCTTCAGTTTTCTAAATATGGAAACACCCAACTGTCGTTCAGGGTGCAGTTTACCACCGCTATGCAAGAAGTAAACACTTGGTGGGAGCTTTGAGACAGTAAAGGGCAGTGGGCCCTGAATTGAAAATGACTGGTTCCCAGCCTGAAGCGGAGTGAAATCTCTGGAGCGTCTGTTCATTTTCGGCGTGATGGAGGCAGGGCATCTCTATGAAAATGACTGGAATCCAGTTCCGCCTGAAAGAGGGGAAGGGATGGACTGCAGCGCGACCATCCCAAATCTTGTTTTCTTGACTGACTTGTCATATAATTGAGATCCTTTTCCTTATTTAGAAGATGGACTGCAGCGTGACCATCCGGAATTGGTTTTTTCTTGATCCCAAGGCTGGTCTGTTGAACTGGCAAAATTGTCTCCAGTCCCCCTTTTGAAGGAACCAAAAATGCAAGATCCCTTTCCATCCTGGAACATCTGGACTGGATTAACTGATTGGTTTGAAATGCGAAAATAAGGAAAAGATCCTTGTTTCGGGAAATGATTGACTGTACCCATTTGTCTGAGTCAGGATAGCTTGGCTTCTGGGCACAGTGATACGGAAATGACTGCCCGGCGGAATTTCGGGCAACATCCAGGGATGCAGAAAGGCTTATCAGGAGAAGGTTTCTCGATTGCCCCTGGTTCTAAGGGCAACTGCTGCCTCAAGGGCTACATCAGAAGGCCTGTTCCCCTCTGCCTCAGAAACTACCTTAAAACAGTGGGCGAAGTCCCCACCAGATTGTTTACGGAACCACATTTTCCACTTTTCTGCCTTGGGGCAAGGCCTGTATGAGTAGAAAACGACCTCGACGGTCACATTTTTGAGTCTTGCCATCCGGAACCACAAGGCTCTCAAGGTTTCTTTCTGTTGAGGACCAAAACAGACATGATCCATCGTAAATGCGGGAATTGTCAAATGACGTTTGTTTGGGGACCAAAAGAGATAGCTCCATCCAGGCATGGGGGAATTAAGGGCCACACCTGTTAAAGGGCGCTCTGCTCGCCCATCAAACATACCAGGGCTTATGGCGATAGTGCCCACAGTTCAGCAGCCAGCTGAGTGCACACATTGTCTTGAAAACTCAAGTAGTCGTAGGATCCTTTTCAACATGTCACTCGCCAGGATCAAGTCTGCGTGAAGACGGTGCAGTTTCGCATAGGTAGCTCAGCCAACGCGATAGCAAAGGTCGCTGACGAGAACATCCACTTCCCTGCATCTGTCCATAGACCTAGATTCTCTGTTAGATAGCAAAACAGGCACTGAAGGATCAGCTAGTTCTTCTTGCGGTCCATAACCTACCATAGCATCCACAGAAACACCTTTTGTGAGAAATTGCTTGTCAGTTGCTGCTGTTAAGTGGGAATTTTCCAGCTGTCTCCCAGTAGGTTCTTGTGGAATCAGGAGCCGCCTTTGGTTCTTGCAACCACCTGCATGAGGGGATATAAGGGGGACACCCAGGAGGTGGAAGGGAAGCAGAGCCAAACTTGCAACCACCTGCATGATTCATCTGGCAGGTTAAGGGCTGGCCAATCCAAGGGCGAGAGAGGATCTCTCAAATGTCTCAAGTAAAGAGACATCTTCAGAAGGGGCTGGCCACTTCCCCTCGAATTTAAATCTGTGTCAGGAGGACAGACTCAGGTGAGTCTATGTGCTTCCTGGGGAACCTTCTAGGGGCCCCCTGTGTGTTCAGGGAGACAGACCAGAGGATGAGATGGTGACCCTTCACTTCCTTCTCAGCTGGCCTCTGCGGTCAGGGGAGAGGGAGTGAGCCCATAACCAAAGGCACCAAGAGGAGGTGGGCGACGAGCCGCACTGAGCCTAACAAGGTGGGGACACACCCGCATGACCTCAACGCAAGAGGCTGCGTCAGGCAGAGCGGTGAGTCCCCGCCTCCCGAAGTTGAGAAATGACCCTCGGCGCCGGCATGACCAGCTCCGTACCGATGTCAGAGCGAGAATCTACCAGCGCTCCTCGGGCTAATCGAGGGAGAGGGGGGGTCGGACAAGGGTCCGGCGCCACCTACCCCCTTTGGAGCCGACGAGTTTTCCGCACCGAAGTCAAGGGAAGAAATCGAGTCGACCTTGGGAGCCGGAAGACAATTCCATCGGCCCGATGCTACCACAGTCTCGGGTCCCGGTGACCGACGCCCGGAAGCCAAGACAATTGTATCGGAGGAGGACATTTAATTGAACAAGTTGAGGCATCGACTCGGGAGCTGGACTCTGGAGCATTTGGGCCAGTGCCTCGACTTCAAAAGTCTACCACTACCCTCTGGAGGGACTCTGAGAGAGCCTCGTGCGGACTGGAGGAGTGAGGATCTGTGGCTCCGCCGCTCGCGGCAGACGCTGGTCGGAATGAACGGTAGAGTCGGGATCTGCGAGCCTCATCAGACAGCAGGGGAGATCAGGCCCGGCGGTCTGATCGAGCCAACCCAGGAATTCGACGCTCGCTCCGCCGGAGCCGCAGGAACCACAGATACTGCATCAAAGATTCCATCGGCTCCAGCCGAGTTTGTAAGGAAGCGCAGTAGGCTTCTCGAAGCCTTAGGCCCCACTCTGAAGTTGAGCCGAGGTCTTGGAAGGCCCAGTAGTTTCCCCGATGCTGGAGAAAGGGAACTCTGGTGGGCTGAAGTTTCCCCCTCAACTTAAAGGTTGAATGCCTCTGTAGCTGGAAAGGGCAAAAGGGACATGCATAGGCAGCACAAGAGTCCTGCAGGTGTAAAGGTCCCAGGAAATAGACACAGGAGAAGTGTGACTGCCTGTCAGGAGACATTTTCTCCTGTCGTAGAGACACACTTAGAACACATGAGTCACTTTGTATCCTTGACATACTCATGAACCAAGTGTAATCACACAGAAAACACACACACATAGGATTACACACAAGGGAATTATTTTAAACTAAAGGTAAGTTAAAACTAAACTCCCCTAATCAAAAACACAATCAAACACATACACATAGGGAAGCGAGAGGGAAGGAAGCAAGTCTTGTGGTTTGGCAAACTATAAGTTCTCGGAAAAAAAAGGGGCTGGAAAAGGTTAGAGCGATACATCCAATTTACACTAAAGGGAAAGAAAAAATATACTAAGCTAGCCAAGTTTAAAAGAATTTAAACTATTCAACTTTCTACTAACCTGGAGCTGAGCTAAAACACAACACACTATCATCGTGACAAACGAGATCTGAGGTAATCTGTAACTCTAGCCCAGTATTGTATAGTGGGAGCCTCGAGCCGGTGGGTGGAACCAACTCTTTAGAGTGGTCGGTCACGGAGCCGAGGGTCGGCTCCCCCATCCCCATCCAAGAATGAAGAAGGCGATAGACAACTTAACATCTTCGACTATGTGATATAGAACCATAACCACAGGTATGCTGCTACAACAGCCATGGACTTGGGGAACACTGAGGGGATGTGGTGAAACCAAAGGGCAGAGCCCTGAAATGTAAGTGACGGGCTCTCAAGTGAAAGCAAAGGAATATCTAGGATGTTTTAGCTATTTTGATGCATTGATAGGCATCCTGGAGATCTATAAAGAACATCCTATCATTTACCTGTAGATAAGGCGAACCTGACTGTACCATGGCCATCCTGAACTTGGTCTTCTTTATATAATTGTTTAAATGACTGAAGTCCAGAATGGGCTTAAGGTCCTGTGATGGAATATTTCTTGCTTCACTAAACAATGGTGCAGTCGTTCCATTCCTTTCATTAAGGCCTTGATCCATAGTATCATTCAACATCTCATTACTGTATCCCCTTTCACAAAACTCAGCAAACATCTCTCCCATTTGTTGTCTACATACAGTGTCATCGGTGTTAAGCTTACTAATCCTAGTGAATTGCCGCATTGACAATCTCTCTAAAAACATGTGGGGCATGCATGCTAGTACGATGAGTATATCTGTTCGCATGTACTTGTTTTTTATGTACACTAGTATTCAAAGTTCCTAAATTATTCTGGATATGTATATCCAAAAATGTAATCTCCTTGTCAGAATAATTTAATTTGAATTTCAAATTTTCTATCATCCCATTCAAATAATCAACATAACTTTTAAGAGTTTCTTCATTTCCATTCCAAATTATAAAGCAGTCATCTACAAACCACTTATATAACAAAACATTAGTATTCAAAGGTTTTTTTCACTAGATATATATTCATTAAGGACTAAATTGGCATACGTGTTTGCCATGGGAGTACCCATGGCTACACCAGCTATTTGCAAATAAAACTGTTCTTCAAACATAAATATTTTTTTTTGTAAGTACTACTTCTATCAACTGACATATATTCTCAATCTGCTGCCCTGCATGTCTGTATTAGAGTTTAAGAAATCTTATATAGCATCCACTCCATACTGATTAGGGATCACAGTGAACAAAGAATTTATATCAAGAGTTGCTAGTAAAAAAATCGCCACCTGATTATGTTAGTACCAATGAAACAATTTAGCTAGAAAATCACCAGAATCCTTAATGTAACTTCGACACCTATTAAGAAAACCTGTTTTACTTAGAAAGCAAATGCAATTACACTAGTTATTTGCCTGTTTTTACTGTGATTGGGTGTTTGTGTCATGTGCTTTTAACTATTTGTTTTATATAAATTGAGTGTGTTTTTAACATAATGTTTGTGAAGCACTGAGAAAGGGGATAACCCAAAAGCTTTGCTTGTTTATTTGTTTTTTATTACATTTTTGGAGTGTTTCTGCTTTCTTCCTGTTTTGGAAGTATAGAGAAGGTCAGAATGAGTTGCATTGTATCTATGTAAACTTAGAAAAAGCATTTGACAGGTGCCTAGAGAGGAGTTGTGGTATTGTATGAGGAAGTTGGGAGTGGCAGAAAAGTATGTAAGAGTGGTACAGGATATGTACGAGGGCAGTGTGACAGTGGTGGGGTAGGAGTGACAGATGCATTCAAGGTGAAGGTGGAATTACATGAAAGATCAGCTCTGAGCCCTTTCTTATTTGCAATGGTGATGGACAGGTTGACAGAAGAGATCAGACAAGAGTCCCCGTGACTAGGATGTTAGTGGATGACATTATGGTTTGTAGTCAGAGTAGGGAACAGGTTGAGGAGACTCTGGAGAGGTAGATATATGCTCTAGAGAGGAAAGGAATGAAAGTCAGCAGGATTAAGACAGAATATATGCATGTGAATGAGGGAGGACTGAGGAATGGTGAGAACGCAGGGAGTAGATTTGGCGAAGTTGGATGACATTAAATACATGGGATCAACAGTTCAGAGTAATGGTGAGTCTGGAAGAGTGGTGAAGAAGAAAGTGCAGGCAGGGTGGAGTGGCTGAAGAAGTGTGTCAGGAGTGATTTGTGACAGATGGGTACAAGTAAGAGTGAAAGGAAAGGTCTACAAGATGGTAGTGAGACCAGCTATGTTATATGGGTATGAGACGGTGGCACAGATAAAAAGGCAGGAGTTAGAGCTGGAAGTGGTAAAGATAAAGATGTTAAGATTTGCATTGGGTGTGATGAGAATGGACAGGATTAGAAATGAGTATATTAGAACGTCAGCTCAGGTTGGACGGTTTGGAGACAAAGCCAGAGATTTGAGATTGTGTTGGTTTGGACATGTGCTAAGGAGGGATGCTGGGTATACTGGAAAAAGAATGTTTAGGATGGAGCTGCCAAGTAATAAGAAAAGAGGAAGGCCTAAGATAAGGTTTATGGATGTGATGAGAGAGGACATGCAGGTGATTGGTGTGACAGAGCAAGATGCAGAGGACAAGAAGGAATGGAAACAGATTATCAATTGCAGTGACCCCTAACAGGAGCAGCTGAAAGTAAAAGAAGAAAAATTTGAAGATTTATTTATTAAAGGAACTGATTCTCATATTTGCAGAGAGGATAATGAACACTGAATAGTGTACACCTTTCAGAAGCAAAGATAAAGGGTATGAATAAGGTATAAGAATGCCTTAATGTAAGAAAATATGGAGCTGTTTTTATTCATGTTGTTTCAAATAATCTCATCTTTAAGGCCTCACTGACTGCTAAAAGGAAGCTTATGGGTGTTATGACATATTTTCACAAAACACACACAGAAAGATGATTGATTACCATGAATTAAATGATTTGCGGGGAGGGGTCTACATGAAAAAGGGCCATTTTAAAAAGTGCTAAGGTTTAAAATATCCAAGTCTAATTTTTGGCACATGTACTTAAATGGGATGGAGTCCACTTTTCAGGACAAGGGAAAATAATTTTGCAATAGATATATTACAAGCTTTGATAAATCCATTTATGTTGTTATTGTTTATGAAACATGATTAAGAAGCAATAAAGGAGAAACAACTTATGTCACTATATAAATATTTTTATTCTGTAAAGACATTCAAAAAAAAATGTCAGGTGGCGGCATTATGAGAGTCATTATTACATATTTGATGATAACACCAATACTGTACACTGAGTAACTGTGACAATAAAGACAACTATGGAACAGATTATAATTGTTGCTGAATATAGCCCATAAAAGATAAAGTACTGATGACCAACAAGAATTTATATATTTCTTGCATGAAACACATGAGATAAAAATCATAATAGCTGGCAACTTAAATTTACCAGAAACAAATGGGAGTAATATTGATTCTATAACATTAATAAGGAAATTATTTACAGCAAATGTTCTATAGCAACAATTGTTGCATGTTCTAAATGAACCTATCAAGGAACAGAACATAATGGGTATTATTTCTTTTCCTAAGGATATAATTGTTAATTTGGGTCAAGTTTTACTAGCTTTGATATGCAGTGATAGTGGAATTATAAAGGTTAAAACATTGCTAGGTAATTCTGCCAAACTGACATCTAAACCAATGTACTATATGGAAGCAAAACAATCACTATGTAAAAATAATTTAAGTGATTCCTTCAGTGGAAAGATGGCAGAAGGAATGGGGCCTGTTTTGAATGGAAAATTGTTTAGATACAAAAATAAATAAATAAATAGAAATTTAACATCGGGATCTAGGCACACAACATCAGGAGGATATGTTCAATTAAGAAAAAGATTCAAAATGAGATGAGACATAAAAGTATAAGAAATGGAAATTAGGTCAAACTATTACTTGGAAAATGAAATAAAGTGGACAGAAAAATTAAACAATTGTGTGAGATAAGGTCATGAAAAAATCTGAGAAAATGTGTATAAGTATGCTAACATAATATAAAAACATTTTACAGATATATAAGATGTGACCACAGTAAACACATGCAAATGGACTACATAGATTCTAAACTTTATTCTCAAACAGCAGATAGTAGATATATTTATAAAATATTATACACAATAGTTTGGCTCCACAAAGAGAGGAATAAGTTGTGTTAGTAACATCTAAGTAACTTCAGATAATGAAATTAAATTAGATTATGTTGAAAAAGTACTATGCAAACTAGATCCAAGCGAAGCACAGGAAAGAAAGAGACTTAGCAATAATTACTTAAGAACATCTCATTGTGAATTTACAGTATAATTTCATCTCTTATTCACTATGTCATTTAAGAATGGAGAGATTACTCAAGACTAGAAAAAAAGATCTGAGACATGCACATATTAAACCCATCTTTAAGGGAAAGGGTAATCAGACAAAGCCAGTGTCATAGAAAAATGATGAAGAAGGTTAGTTTGGATAAATTGTTGTCAAAACTGGAATGGTTGGGACTTGAAACCATATATCAGCACGCATATGTTGAAAATAGTTATCTAACTACCCATAATATGATGTTCAATAGTAATATAATAGCTATTAATGAAAACAATGTGCTCTGATGTAATTTATATAGATGCATCTTCAGGATTAAACACAAAACACAGATCATTAGAACAACTAAGTACTACTGTAATCTTGATAAGACAGATAGTTGCGTGGCTAACAAATAAGACATGGCAAGTATCAAAAAAACAACTGAATAGACAAAATTCTAGGTTACAGTCAGGGCGCCCCACAGGGTTCCATCCTAGGCCAATACTTATTTAAGTTATTTCTTTTGACTTTATCTTTTTCATCCAAGTTGCTCTATAGTCAATATGTGGATGACTTAGATATAGATAGGGCATGTCGGCAAAATAACTTGACTGAACTGACCATTTGGGCACAGAGGAATAATATGCTTATAAATACATCAAAATCCAAGCATATGCGATTTGTGAGACACAGATTAAAGGGCAAATATGTAATACAACACATAGTGATTGAAACTGTGAGTTCACATTTCAGCTGAAGAAATACCATACAAATTGTCCCTATAAAGAGGTGCACTCAGTAACTGAGACTTAACATCATCAGGGACATTTTGCAATGTAATCTATGCATTCCTGCACATTACTGCACCAGCAGCGGCAACCCTGCACATAGAAACCACTTCATTATAAGCACAATTAATAGATTGCTGACTGACCTGTTGACAGAATTTAACATTTCCAGCAAGGAAGATTTTGTGTCAGAATTTGGTAAGTAAGTTAAGGTTTGCATCACATTAAAAAATAGATAGTACACACTTGACATGTAAGTGTGGCAACTGATTGTTGTAAATTCCAAAGGAGAAGATGTATAAAAATTTTTTTCCAAATCTATCAAATAAGTGGCTGTCTTTGTTCTCATTTGGTATAGGATTAGAAGTCAGAAAGGCTTAGAAGAACTTTCCCCATTAATAAAAATTATGGCAGGGTCTGCAACAGGGTTTTTTTTATAATGGAATTTATGTGTGTCAGGTACTTTGTAAAGTCTGTCAGGTTTCTTGGGGCAGGAAGTTAGAAATCTGGGGAAACAGGCAGAAGCAAAGCATCCTTTAAGGTTCCTAAGACTGGGGGATGTCTACTGGTTTTGGGAAGGCCACACTCAATAACTCAAACATCTCTTCTGAGATTACAACACCTCCTTACCCTCTCATTTGAAATATTCTTTTGTTTTAGAAATCATATCCCCAAAGGATATTTCCTCATTTGGGAGTCTAGAGAGCTATTGAATGGAAGACAGCCTCCATGGTGTCTTACACCAGCTCCCAAAAGTGCTTATTTTTAAGAAATAAAATAAGAACATTTAGCCTACTCCTTATGATTTTGGGCATGAATAAAGAAAAAAATCAGACAAGACCTTCTATTACACTGATCCCCTAAACAAAAAACACAGAAAGAATGGGTATCCCTGGATGAAACTGACAAGATGTCTGCTTAAACATACATATGGTAAGAAAGTTCTGATTTTGGAGCACCAGTGTATCCATCTTTTACCAACACATACTCTGTGGTAAGGGAGGAGACACAGTGAGTGAGGAAGGAATCCATAGCTTTGTAGATTGGCTGTATGTCCACTCCTTGGCAGGATACATCCCAAACAATTATTGTTACTGTAACAACGATCTAATGAAGAACACTGATACTGGATCTTGATTATCTGTGTCAGTCCACTTCACATGATAGGGACTGGTTGCCACTAGGTGCCAACATACCAAACAGCTATCAACACAGTTCAAGCTCCATCCCTATTTCACACAATGCAGTGCAGCTCCCTGTTTAATTCAGATGGAGTTTGAACACTTATATTTTTTAATCCCTTTCCTGGCATGGAAGAAGACACCATACAAACAAGACAAAATGGAAAGTAGCCTCAGGAAGTCATTGAGATTAGTTAGGAGATAATGGGTGAAAATTTGGAAGGGGGTGGTAGGAGGATTTTTGAAGCAAACAGATATGTATAATCAAGATTTAACATTATGTCATTCCATTCACTTCACATGATTGGATAGGTCCTCAGCTAACATCTTGGTTGTCATCCTGGCAGATCACCAAAAATTACCACAGAGTATAATGGCCTTGAAAGAAGATCTTGACCAATATATCACATCCAGCTTGTAGTATCTGGTGAAAGTATGCACAGACAGGAGTCCCTGGTGGTCTAGTGGTTAGGATTTAGCACTCTAACTGCCTTAGCCAGGGTTCAATTCTCAGTCAGGGAAGCTTTGATGTGGGTGTAAGGTTGGCATAATGGTTTAAGTGTTTACAGACACAAGATGTTAGGTTTGATTCTCACATGAGGTAATAGGCTAGGCTTAAAATACCCCGCCCACCAAAGGCAGTTAGTCTAGTACTAATCTATGAACCTACAGATGTCTAGGTGGTTGCTACACAAATAAGAACAGAGTGAGTAAAAAAAGGAAGAAGTAGCAGCTACTTCCATGGTTGAATGTGCCTTCAGTCTATATGGGAGACCTTTGTTGGATGAAGAATAAATATTGGAGATACATTTAGAAAACCAGCTGGACAAGGTAACTAGAAACTTTATGTCTCACTTTAGCCATGGAGAAGGCTATAAACAGTCATGCTGTTCTACTTGTTTTGCTTGATGCAAGTAAATCTCAACTGTTTATGGTCATCCAGGCAAATAATAAAACAGTTTCCACTGTTGGAATACGTAAGAGAAACACTGGTAAATGAAAAACTTGATTCAGATTGGATTCAGTAAATGAAAAACTTGATTTAGATTGAATTCTGAGGCCATCTTAAGTAGGAAGAAGGGATCGATTTGTAGGGAAACTCTGTTTTTATGTAAAACTAGGTAAGGAAGTTTACAGGACAGAGCTTGCTGAAGTAATAGCTATCTGAAGCAATGTCTTCCAGGATAAGAACTTGAGTCTGGCAGGGTGAAGTGGATCAAAAAGGGGTTGGGCTAGTTATTTAAAGACAATGTTGGATTCTTAAGGTGACATGGGTATTTTTATGAGACCTTTTTAAAAAAGGTACTCTTTAAAAAAGCTTCCCATACTCTTTGGGATGCTAAGGATTGACGGTTGACGCCTTCATAGAAATTGGAGATGTCTACTAAAAGTATCTTTTTATGATCAAAAAACTAGATTCTGCATCAAAAAGGGGTGATAGAAAGAGCAGAACTGAATGTATTAGTACTGAAAAAGTATCTAAACCTTACTGGATGCCCATAAAAGAAACATTTCCTTTGCTTTTGTATAGTTTGCCACTAGTTGACTTTCTTGATGCTGTGGGAATGTGAACTACTCTAAGAGAATATGCTGAGTTACTGGTCATTACTGAAATTAGAGGACCCATGCAATTAGTCACAAACATGTGTTGGCCAGCCTATGCCAGCCAGAATGTATGAAAGAGGAAATCCAAAAGAGGATCTAGGAGCAGATGCATCTGGCTAAAGCAATAGAAAATACAGTTTTGATGCCAGAATGAGATTATATTTTACATTCTGTATAAATTTCATCATTATAAAAAGTGGGGGAAAGGCATAAATTAGATCCAATGGCCACTAGTGGCAAGAGCACTTTTCAGCATCTAGTCCTGTGGATGGATGAAAAAAAAAAGTTGCTGCACTTAGTGTTGGTCAGGAATGCAAACAGGTCACTGCATGGCTTCCTCAAACAATGGAACAAATATAATACTTCTGTAATGAGGGCCACACAAGGCATAACAATAGGCATGCTCAGCCTGTCCATTATACAATTTAATTGGCCAGATATGTAAATTGCTATCTGAAGCATAATATTAAGATCACCTATTCCCACACTCTCATTGCCTCCTCACACAGAGAGCAAGACTTGGGTCAACCTTGATTGTTTATATACCACACCAATGCCATGTTCTCTCTGTGGCTGCATATCACACCCTTGAGAAGGAGGTCCTGCAATGCAAGGAGAACTGCCCTTATGTTCAGCATGTTGATGTGTAAATTTGCCTCCTGGGAAGATAATGCTCATTGGACCATCTGCACAATGTCCCCCACCCAAGGCCAGAGGTGTCCATTGTATTTGTGGCATTGGAAGTGGAAGGACAAAGAGGGATGCTATGGTTAGATTTATGCTGTCTTGCCACCAGAGACACTGCTGTTTTCCACATAGTTGCTATTCAAATCAGCTTGTTCATATCATTCTCTAGTTATAATCACTGGACTCTGACGGTGTCCATTGTAGATTTCTCATAAAATATATGGTATGTAGCACTAGGTGGACTGTCTCTGCTATCAGACCCAGCATCTTGAAGATTAGAAATGTAGTTGGAGATGGTTGGTCTAGCAGCTGATGACTGGAAGTCTGGATTAGAAGAATGTTTTCTTGAGAAATGCTGGCTTATTTGAAAATGGTGTTCAGATGACATCCAATAAACATCTTATTCTGAGTGAAGACTGGTTATGATTTTCTTTGTTTATAGAGATTACTAAGGACATACAAAGTTAGAGCAAGCAGTCTCTTGCTTCCATGAGAGATTCCCTGGTGATAAAGATGAGGAGCCAGTCATATAGATAAGGGAATATTTGAATTCACATAACCTCATGTAAGAAGCAACCATTGCCATGTACTTGATGAACACCCAGGTGCTGAAGTGAAACTGAATGTCAGTACTCAAAATGTGCAATGATTTACCTCTCCTGGAACTACATAAATCTCATGGAAGCCTTTGCAACTCTGATGTGAGGATAAGGATTTTAGAAATCCAATATGTACATCAAATCACTTCCTGAAATCACCGATGGATGGACTGTACACCGACCATCTGGAATTTGGTTTTCTTGACATAATAATTTAGGTTACTCAGCTCTAGCATGGGTCTGAGGCCTTTGGTTTTCTTGGGAACCAAAATTCATTTCAAATAAACTCCAAACCATTTCTGGCCTAGTGGAACTTTCTGGATGTCTCTTTTAGATAAAAGGCTTGAAACAATCTCCACGAGAACACCTGTCCTGAAACTGGTCAAAAAGCTGCCTCTAGCATTTTCTAAGCCGCACATCCTTAGAACACTTCTGCTTCCTACAAAAGAAGTCTTTAGAAAGCTGTGAACTTGACTCCTATGGAGAAGAGGGTCTTGCTCTCTTGATAATTTCCAGCTTCTCTTTCACTTTAGGTTCTTAAAAGTGAGGCCTATCAAAAGGAGAATTCATGAAGTATGTTTTAAAACTGAGTTGAACTGAAGAGGAATACCAGCCACAACTCTGAGTACACCAGATGACTAGAGGCTCTTTAAAAACACAT